>NC_133772.1:145607092-145626402 GCF_003597395.2 Chelonoidis abingdonii | reverse complement strand
CCGTCCACACTGCACTAAATTCGAATTAGTAAATTCGATTTTAGGGTTACTCCTGTGGTTTAGTAGGAGTACTAAAATCGATTTAAATAGCCCTTTAATTCGAATTAGAGGGCTGCGTCATGTGGATGGGTGCTCCATAAATTCGAATTAAAGCCGTTTAATTCGAATTTAAGGCCTCGTGTAGACATGGCCTCTGTCTCAACTATATAGCTGCTGCAATGGGGGATGTTTTTGTTGCTCTATCCCTTCTCCAGCATCAGTTTGTAGTTTGTCTTTATATAACTTCAATGCTTGGCTCCTCTGCTACTGTTCCTGGTTTCCCAAGCTGCTGCAGAACGTAATTAACAGGTTTCTTTTCAGTTTCACTGATGCGCACAGGAGTCTGAAGAACACTGAAATCTGACAAGGCTCTTGTTTGTCTTCACTCTGCAGCAGTTTAGAAAACCTCTTACCATCTGCAGAGTCACTGGAGCTGACTGCTAGCAGACAGACCTTACTGCATCAATTTGTACTCGGTTTATATTGAAAGGTTTTACATAACAGAGAAACGTAGCTTTTAGTATTTATTATGAAATAGAAGTTCAAATTCTGCAGAAGTTGATGGCACTTGCCTGGGAAAATTATCTATGGGCAATGAGCTGTAACTTTGAATTTTCTTCAGTTTGCTGATTTGTGAAATTTATCTTTTGTTAACTGCAATGTGGTTTATAACTTCTGTAGAGTAAGTTCTGACATTTTTGGTATGACTGAAAAATATCTTTAAAGTAACGGGAAAAAGCATTCCTTTCTAAAACTGTGAGATCGCTAGTCATGAGCAAATCTCCTCTGACTAATACAATCTAGAAGTGACGTAGATGGGTGATGGAGTAAGTGTGCAGATCGACAGTAATGTGCCATCTGTTGTGGGAAGGGTAACAACTGACTTATAAATGGTAGACATTCATTGTAGAAATCACTAAGAATAATTATGCCATTTAAAAATGTGAATATAAATGTGATTCGATGTAAAAACACTGTCCAAACAAAACAGATTAAAACCGAGCATAAATATGCTTTGATAGGAGTGAAGAACGATGCATTGTTATGATCAATAGCTCTGTCTTGAAGTGCTTGGAGTTATTTTTTCTTTCTAATCCTTTAATGCCAGATAGCTAAGGAATACCTTTCATTAAAGATAAATGTGTGTTCACACTTCTCACAAGCAAGACAGCCTTTCAACTGTTTAAGGATTAAACATGTATTAATTTTATCTGAGAAGTAGAATCTTCTTGCCTGAAAAAATAAGACAGCACAACTTCTGTTAAAAATATGCTTTCAGAATTAATCATGAACAACCTAAATTAGTTTGAATTATAGAGCAATCAGTCAACCTTTTACAGTTGAATTTTACAAATTCTGATTAACACAGCTTAGTTTGAGTAAACAGCATCAGCAGAGCATCAAGACATAGAAGTATCAGGGATTTCCCTACCAAGGGTTGGGAGATGCAGCAGTGAAGCAGGAAGAGGCCCAGGGATGGGACTCGCTCTCTCTCCCCCTTTGCAGCACTTAGATGTCAGTGTTAGGCTGCTTTTTACAATTTGAACTCTAGATGTTGTTTTCCATCTACTTCTTGATTGTCTCATCCAGTGTCCTCCCTCTTTTCCTCACAGTGCACATACCACGCACCACTCCATCTTTTCCTTTCTCTCTTTCTCTTTCAGTGTCCTCTTTCTCTCCCTTTATTTTTCTTCACCACTGTCAAAATAAATTAATGAATATTTAAAAAAAAATGGAGCTAAGGAGTTCTGTTAAATCTTGATGTGACCAAAATCAAACTGCTTTTCTACCCTCTCCGTCAACCACCTTCCTCCCCAGCACTCAGATTCATATCCTGGGAGTTGTCTTTGACTCCTCCCCCTTCCTTGCCCCACATACCAAGGCAGTGTCCTAAGTCCTTCCATTTCTCTGCATCATTTCTACAGTCTGTCCTTTTATTTCAAATGCTGAAAATTCTTGTGCCAGGTTCTCCTCTCATCATCTGCTGTAATTACTCCTCTTAAGGCCTTCTGGACATCCATATTTTTCACCTCCAGTCCATAGAAAATGATGCCAGTAGCATAGAATCATAGAATATCAAGGTTGGAAGGGACCTCAGAAAGTCATCTAGTCCAGCCCCCTGCTCAAAGCAGGAGCACTCCCCAGACAGATTTTTACCCCAGTTCCCTAAATGGCCCCTTCAAGGATTGGACTCACAGGCCTGGATTTATCAGGCCAACGCTCAAACCACTGAGCATCTTTGCCTGTCATTCAGAACATCTCCACCCCTTCTTTGAATCCACTAGCTCCTGTTTCAGCTTCGCATCAAGCTCAGATTTTTTGTAACCACCTTCATAGGCCTGCTTATGGGGTTTAAATTGTGTATTTACCAGTCCTACGAAGAATTGAGTATGTTGTCCTTATAAAATTGTAACCCACTCCACTAGAGCTGTAGCAGCATCTTTGGGTAAGGAGAACCACCAGGTGGTGTAGCATATTTTTACATAGCACTATAGCCAGTTTATGCCTTTACTCAGTCTTCAGGCAGCGAGTCCTCAAGGAGGTAGTGTATTTATCTTCCTTTCTCCAACCAATTATCTACTGTGGTGTTAAGTACTGAGTTTAGTTTAATGTTGAAGGTCTAGAAAGTATTTATTTTGGCTTCACTGGATGTCTTTTCGAGTCTTCCCCTCCATATATATTTATCCACTGACGAATTGCTACTCATACTTCATTTGTTTGTGCTTGTGGCAATGAGGGCATGGAATAGACAATTTGTTACCAGCAGATTCTTTTCTTATGCCCTAGTTAGGAGGTGGTAGGCACCTGCCTTTCAGAAGTGAAAAGTTAGAATTGCTATAGTATTAGTAACAAATCAAATTCAGAGTTACATGTTACAGCCCTGGAAGTTATCAGACTGGTGAGGTAGACAGAATGGAATGGAAGATAGGCAAAACACGTTAGTCTGCACTGGCGTATTAGGGCAACAACAAGATTTAGTAGTTAAGGTTTGTTCTTGATAGTTATCTTTAAGTGAAGATGCGTCAGTCTTGGCATATAGGAAGGAGCTAAAAAAATACAAGATGCTTTGTGTTCCCTTATAAGAATCTAGAAGCCTAATTGCTGACTGTCATGCCCCATCTCAGCTGAAACTAAAGTTTAAAATGGGTACAACCTGTACAGAAAGCGAGGGAAAGAACTGCATTGATCAATGTGATTATCGTGATTAAAGACCTGTGTAGAGAATGGGCCCAGTTTCTGTGTGGTTTTAATTTATTTTCCTACCATTAAAGCTGTTGGATTTGGAAGTTAGTATTTTGGGAAATACTGTCCAAAGAAGTGGCATTAAAGGGTGAACTAACTTATTGCATAAGTTGGCAGAGTCCTTGCATGTAAATAGCGAGGCCAAGAAAATATCAAGCCACCTCTTTGAAATGAAGAGCAAGTTAGATGGAGAGTCTGAATTTTTTTTTACCTGCTTGGTGTGAACTGTGAACTTCTCGCTGTTGATAAATCAACCAGAAACCATCATGTTCGCAAACTGCTTTAAATTATATCAGCCTCATATGATGATTACCAGGGAAATGGAATTTACTAGTTTTTTGGGTATATGGTGTTTTGTTTTTCATTGAAGATGACTTATCTCTTGTTGTCTATAATGAAATAGGAAACTGATTACAAAATGTTAATACATGTTTGAGGGCTTGATCACAATGTAAACAGATGAACACTTCCACCTCCAGTGCTATAGGTGGGAGCAAGGGCATCTCCAGCATAAAGAGTTGTAGCCACTCTCCAAGATTCTCCTCCTTGTTCTAGGTTTTCTACATTGAGTGAAATCAGTCCTTTTGATGGTGGATTGCAGTGCTGCAATATTCTTGCTCTAGCATCTTACTTTGCTATGTTGTGGACTACCAACAAAATGTGTAAAAGCAATCTGAAGAAATGCACATAGAATTAAATCTTCCACTAGACCCACAAAGATTATTGAATAGAGTGCTCAGTGAAAGATCACCTTTCCCAAATGTGTTGTCTTTCCCGATCAGTGTCTTGCACACTCCAAACACTCTCTTGTACAGTTGCTGCGTTTCCTTATTTAACAATATTAATATTAATATTATTTGAGAATTAGTTGGGTCTCCAATATATTTTTATTTCTTAATTGCACCAGTATCAACCTGGGCATGGAGCTCCATAGAGGCATTGCACTCAGCTTCTGGAGAAGAGGAGCACCTAAATAATTGTCTCTTGGGACTACTTCAGGGATCGGTGTTTTTCAGAGGGAGTCATATACAATTCTTAGACACAGGCAAGCTTGTTGATATGATGGGCTTGTAGAATGGGAGTCGTTTTTAAAGCAGATCCCTGAATAAAAGGGCAAGATGGAAGCAAGGAGGAATGAGAAGTCTCTGGTAGAAATAGAGAATGTTTTGTTGGAAGGGTGTAGGCTATGGAGAAAATACAATGGAGGGGAAGAGAGGAGATGTAAGCCAGCAGATTAATTTTGGGAGAAGACTATATCTGAAATTTTTTGGCTACCAAGGACCTGAAATTATTGGAAAAACTCCCATTAATTTCAGTGGGCTTTGGATCAGCCCCAAATAGCTTATTTAATAGATCTCTGAAAAAACTTTGAAGATGAAACCTGTCCTCCCTCCCCTTGAAAACTTTTATCTCCTTTGTTTGAAAGTTGTGTGTGTGATGTCTTGCTTCCTGTCTAACACACAAATGGGATGAAGCAAAATTGCCCAGAACAGCTGTGGGTTGATGAGTACACATAACTCCCATTTGTGCAGATGTGAGGTTGATCTAGTTCTGTGGTTCTCTATTTGTGAGCAACTTTCTGCCTGGGATGAGTTACACTAAACCTTTAGATTTCTGGGAGTGTCTTTACAGGAACCAAGTCAGAATTTTTTTGTTGACTTGAAGGTTTTTCAGATACTATGCATGTCCCTTAACATATTGTTAGTGGTGCTTATGTAGGAAGGGACTGATTAGTAGGTGCCACAAAGTAAAGAATTAACAGATGTTATTTTTGTGACAATTATGGTGTTGTCACTGTTCTGTTGCCTTAACTGAAAAACTCTGGATAAGCCACATGGAAAATTTTATACTTACCTCATCAAATATGCTTACAAGTTTGTAACATTTCTGTGAAATTTACGGATTCATGTTTCCTGTAAGAACATGTAGTGGAAACATCTCTCTGGTGTATTGAACTAAAGAGTTTGTTTTTTTGTGTGTGTTACTGCCTGACCCATTGATTACGTTAGTGAAACCAATACTTTTCATCATGACTTCTCCCATCTTTTCCACCAAGCCAGCTTCACATTCCCTTCTTGGCATGGTTCCCCATAGCTAGAGCTTTGAGAGAGGGCTGGACCTTACTTTCCATATCTGTCTTAGCAGCTGTATCACTTCCTATCATGACTCATCTAAAGTGCCTTCACCTTAGAAGACATGTACATTTGTTTTCCTGAATCAACATAGTCTGGCAGCTAAACCTTAAATGAAGCCTCTTCTCTGAATATGTTCAGAGGAAGGAAGTTCTGACAACCATGAATAAGCTTTGAGATAAGCCCCATAAGCTCCTTTCTTTGTGGTTTTGGTATGTTGTTAAGGGAACCGCATACTTCATCAGTTTTGGGTGAAATGCCACAAAATGTATAATTTGTTTGCAATTAAAGTGGTGTTTGGAAAAGTGTTTAGCACACTTTGGATGCTATCTCATCCAAACGAAGAAGGATGGGTCTCGGTTTTTGATGTTTACTAGTGTGGTTACCTCAGTTCTGCCCACATTGAAATCTAGGGCCTGATCTTTTTTTCTTTCCTCCAGAGGTGCTGAGCACGAAAACTCTGGTTGACTTCAGTGGGATGCTGGGTCCCCTCTGAAAATCAGTCTGTCTCAAATTGAGTGCCCAAAAATAGTGGGCACATTTGAAAATGTAAGGCATAATCTCCATGGAGCTACAAGATTTAAGAAATTGTTCTGTGTTGAAAATAACTTACTGTATTATATGCCTTCTTAGTATTTCTGTGTTTTTATTAAAAGACATTCTTCTGCAACAAAATGCCAAGTAATTTGAATTCCTAAGCAAAGTTTTTCTTAAGTTTGATCCTTTGTTAAAAAGTGAATTAATTACAAAATTGTTTTAAGAGTTTTTTCTCTCTCTTTTCTTAGGGAAACGTCAAATTAATCACTTGGGAAACCAGTTGCAACTCAACCAGCATTGTCTTGATACTGCTTTTAACTTTTTCAAGATGGCGGTGAGCAAGCACTTAACCCGTGGGAGAAAGATGACTCATGTAATTGCTGCATGTCTCTACTTGGTGTGTAGAACAGAAGGAACGCCTCGTATCCTTTCGCTTTTGAGCAAAACAAAGGTGGTTATTTTTTTGGATCGGTAGGTAAAACACTTCAGATATTCGAAAACTTGAGAAATCACTGTTCCTGTGATGCTGATAAAATTCCACTTTCAGAAAGTTAAACGTCCTGTTAGACTTAGGTTAATTAAAAACCCCTAAACTTTGGGTCCCAATTTGGTCAGTACTATCACTTTAAAGCCAGCATTCATTAAAATGTTGCAAGTGTTGTCTCAGCCTTTTCTGACATTTGAAAAAGTGATATTTTACAGTTGTGAGGTGAAACTACCTAATGATGATGCTAACATTTTTCTTGATGGTAAAGTACAAAATATTATTAATAGTATGGCTGTGATAAGCAAGAAAGCATGTTGTAGTGCTGAGTGCTGTAATTGTCTGTGTAACACATTGTTGATGATTGCACTTGAAAATAAAACAAAAAATAGCTAAGTTTAAAACATCCATCTTGAAAGTGTTTCCATTTGTGATATGAAGTTGTATGCAAAATACACTGCAATAATTGACACTTCACAAATACCTACATTTATCTCTGTTTTTTCTTTAAACTAAGATAACTTCTTATGTGTTATCCACTATAAAACCCTAGGGTGAATAAGCCCTTGCAGACAAACTCAGTCTTTTTACTTCAACATCACAAGCTACTCTTTCCTCTTGTGGTTACCATGACATCTGGATCCTCAGAGGTGGTAGTGTGTGTGGCCATATGGCTCAATTATCCATGTGGTGTGTTTTTTTTTAATCTGTTATGTAAACATTCATTCGGTAACTAAAGTGATACTAAGAGTTCAACAGTACTGAAAAACTCTGCAGATCAGAACGGTCTGCTCTGAAAGAATGAGTTCAGGTTCTGGTGTATAAAATGTCTGCCTTTTGCTAAGCCATTAGCTTCTTTTGTTTCAAAAACAGCAACTTGCAGTTGAGAATAAAGTCTGGTACTGGTACATAAAAGTAACTATTTCTCTCCTCTCTCCCCTCTGCCTTCCCCGTCCATATCTAACCTTTTGTTTTGAAACTTCAATATTTGAACGTTTGTAATACAGCTTGGAAAAGGCATAAATACATATATTGCTAATTCTGAGATTACGTCCATGTAAGGGTGATGTAGATTATTCTTGGTCTGTTATATTTGTGGTCCCAGTTTAGGTCAGGGGCACACTGTGTCTGGCACTGTATAAATGCATAATAAGAGGCAGCCATGCCCCCAAAGGCTTTACCCTAGGAGGACCAAGAAGCCGATGAATGGAGCAGAAGAGGGCAATGTACTAACAAAGTAATGATATACACTTGGGGGCAAAAAACACACAGTCCCACACAAACGGGCAAAGTGTGATGGCTGAGGGACGAGTGGTACCATCAAAATGTGCAATATTTATATTCCTTTTTAGATTTATTTCCCTTGGACAGATTGTTGGTTTCAAATTGTATTTAATCTGTCCATTGTCAGATTGCCAATTTCGTGTAGTCATCATAGAAGAAGAGATTTATTCAGGATTAATTTGGAGGGGAAGGTTTTAGGGATCGGTTCAGGGAGGGCATTCTGCTGATATGAGCGGCATAGAAGAAGGCACCCAGGCAAGATTTTCAAAAGTGATGGATGACTGGGTGCCTCAATTTTTGTCTGCCCCACTCCAGACACCTTAAAGAGGTATGTGGTTTTTTTTTTAAAGAAATTGGAGGACACCCATCTTGAAGTTGGGTACCCGAAATCACCTGAGTCATCATTGACTATCTTGGTTGAAGACCATGGACAAATGACAGATGAAGCTATTGTTGTTAGTGTCAGAGGGGTAGCCGTGTTAGTCTGGATCTGTAAAAGCAGCAGAGAATCCTGTGGCACCTTATAGACTAACAGACGTTTTGGAGCATGAGCTTTCGTGGGTGAATACCCACTTCGTAGGGTGATGTTAATGTGACCATCTCCTTATTTGCACCGTGGTGTCTAGAAGTGGACTCTCTGTGTAGATTGGTCCAGGCTGAGGTTGATGGTGGGGTGGAAGCTGTTGAACGTGGTGGAATTTTTCCAGAGTCTCCTTCCCATGGGTCAGGTGATGAAGATGTCATCAATGTAGGTAGGGTAGGAAGGGACGTGAAGTGGACGAGAGCTGAGGAAGCATTGTTCCAGGTCAGCCATAAAATATTGGCATATTGTGAGGCCATGCGGGTGCACATAGCAGTTGCCACTGATCTGGAGATATATATTGTCATCAATTTTGAATAGTTGGTGTGTGAGTATAAAGGCACAGAGCTCAGCAGCAGTTGTGCTGTCAGCATCAGCAGGATGCTGTTGCTGACAGCTCGTATTCCATCTGTGTGTGGGATGTTTGTGAGAGACCTCTACATCCATGGTGGCTAGGATGGTGTTTTCTGGAGGTGACCAATGCATTGTAGTTTCTCAGGAAACAGTGATGTCACGGAATAGCGGGAAGTGCTGGTGGCATAGGGTTGAGTAGAGAGTCCGACATATCCAGACAGTCCTTCAGTGAGAGTGCCAATGCGCGAGATGTGGGGTGTCCAGGATTTCCGGGTTTGTGATCTGGGGTAATAGATAGAATAAACCCTGGTCGGGGCTCTAAGGGTATGTTGATTTGTTCCGGTGTTAGTGTAGGAGTTCCTGCGTTAGATAATAGGGTGCAGTTTCTTAGTGTATTCCTCAGTGGGATCTGAGGGAAGTGGCCTGTAGAATTTGGTATTGGAGGGTTGTCTGGCAGCCTCCTTTTGGTAGTCAGACCTGTTCATGATGTTAGTGGTGCCTAGAGGGCAGGAGGTGAGAGGATAGAATGGATATATAGGAAGTAAAAAAGCTGCTAATGGTTCGGAAGGTAAGGCCGAGAAGCCTGAATTTCATATGTAGAAGTGGAGGGATTGTGGGAGGGCTAGGTAGAATAGATGGGGAGCAAGTTACAATGTTAGAGATATGAGGGGGTGGCAAAGTTGCCACCTCGATACACCCCTTCCTGGCTGGCTGTGGTGCTGCAGCAACCTTTGCCTCAGTTTCCCTCACTGTCCTTTGGCTTACTCCGGCCACAGGAGTGTCCTGGCTTTCCAGACAGACCACTTTGCAGAGTTCTGTCCCACAGAGTCATTTACAGAAATGGATACTAACCAAACCTTCATTTCATGTGGGTTCAGTGATCAACCATCTCATCACCGGCATGCCTCTGCTACTGTATACTGTCTTCCTACCTAAGTAGAGGCTTCTGTGTCTCAATCAATCCCATAGCTCAGGGCCTGGAATCCTCCTTCCTTTACTCAGGGGTACAGGCAGGCTACAGCACTTCAGGGCACCTGGCTCCACTTAGGCTTGCAGCTTACCTGGGCAGTAGCCTGTTAGCTCTGTTGTACTGTCCTTCTCGGTCATCTTACATACTGCTTCCCAGAGAAGGGGAACTCTCTACCTTGTCTCCTCCCGGTGTCCTTTCCTCAGTTGGGTTCACTCAGCTTTTTATAGAAACAAGCCCTGGGCTTTATTTCTAGTTAGGCTTGCCCCATCTGCCAGATTTTGCAGACGGGTTAATTGGCCTCATATTAACCCTTTCCCAACACTTCCTTCACAAGGAAGGTGGTGTCTTAGAAATATAAGGAAGAAACAAAGATTTGAACAAAGCCTGGATGTGATGGTCAGGGAAGATGGAGTCTGGACCAAATTATGGGTTTGGGTGGCAAGATGCATGTTGGTGTTGTCAGCAGTGACAGATTGAGAGGGGGGTCAGTTTGGGAGGAAAGGAAGAGTTCAGTTTTGGCCATGTTAGGTTTAAGTTGATGGAAAAGAGAGTGTATCTCTCTTATGGCCTACTTATTAGCTTACATCTTCTATAATATACCTATCATCTCTGTACAATATGTGATCAACCAGCCTATGGGATGACGTTTTAGGAAAATCCAGGCCAGATCTAATGGTACAATGTGAGTTATAGCTGACTAGATTCCATTCTCGCTTGGTATGCCACACTTAATTTTTCTTTATTATTTAGTTAGTTAATTAGAGTAACTTTTAGATTCACGTAGTATGATGCAGTTTTTAAGTAACAATTTGGCAAACAAATCTATAACACTTGAAAGAATCCAAACGAAAACTATTCCGTGTAGCCCCTGGATGAATTTATCAAAATGGATAAGATTTTATCCCAGATCACCTTAATTCATTGTTCCATTTTTCAGTGTTTGAATTTTTCTCACTGGTCATGCAAAGCTTCAATACAGCGATTATGGCCCTTTTTAAAATATTTTTTTTAACATTAGTCCTTGTCCATACTAATATTTGTAAAGGAAAAGTGGCTTGCTAGTTATTAGTTAAACCTGGGAACTGTACTTTAGCAGCATTCAGATGAACTGCTTGCAGGAACTTGTATTGTAATATTCCTCTAAAATGTTTTTACATTATTGCCGTGAGCTATAAAAACATAACATAACAAATAGACAAAAAGGCAGTAATGGTTTTAAAAGTTCCAAAGCAGAGAATTCTGGAAAAACTGGTTATCCTGCCATTAGAACCAAATCCTGAGGGGTGCTGAGCGCAGCCAGCATCCACTGACTTCAATGGAAGTTGCGGGTGCTTGACAGTCTCAAAATTTAGACCTTAATTTGCTTCTTGGAACGATAACAGACCTCACTTGTTTCTCTTTAATGTTTTGAAAAGCTTTTCCACCCCTACATATTGGGTTGAACGGAAACAAAGAGCTTTTTAACTGTTGCTAGAGTTCCCAGGAGAGAGCTTTGGAAGAGTCAGACTTGGTTTTCGATTGACTTACTGGTTAGACTGTGATCTGTACTTTGCCCAGAGATCATTCAAAAACAAAGAGGCTTGCATAGCATTTTCCAGGTGGAATATTAATTTGTTTTAATCGAGGGATATTTCATTTAATTGGTAATCCTTTTTGTTGTACATGAAAGCTTTTGCAAATGATGCAATGTTTTGTTTACTATTTCTATCCTCCTGTTTTTTGAATAACTTTTGTAGGGTGGATGATACATAAAGTGAGGGTGTTTTTCTTTTTGTTTTTAAAATGTCTCTTCCAATTTTTAAAATTAAATTAGTTTTCTTGAGAAAAACACGTGCTTTGTTTCAGACAAATCCCAATCTATTATAGAACAGTAAATATGGCCCACATTATCTCTTCCTGAAGCTTTTAACTATACGAGGTGACTTAATGGGGAATCTCTGCAAGAATTGTCTTGTGGAGATGTCCGTGTTGTCCTGTTGATGTGGATTGGGGGTGGGATTTTCCCCACTGCAGTAAAGTTGACCCCAACTCTTTCCTTATGGAGACCCCATATTTCAGTTGTAGCTCTGGCCCCCAAAGAGCTTGCTGGTAGTGTAGCTCCCTAGGAGAGGGAGGGTTCTGCATCTTCTGCTTCTGTTCACTTTTTCTATTAAGTTCCATCAGACCAGATGGATCAATGTCTGCCTGCCCAAGTTCTGGCTGCGTGTAGTGAGAACTCTGACATAGGGCTGAATTACCCTGGGAACTTACTTTGGCATGGCTGTATCTCTTGGTGTGAAAAATCCCTACCCATAAGAGATGTAGCTATGCCAACCTAACCCCAGGTGGACAGCACTGAGTCAGCGGAAAAATTCTTCTGTTGTCCTAGTTACCGCTTCTTGGGGAGGTGGATTACCTATGCTTATGGGAAAACCCTTCCTATCAGTGTAGGTAGTGTCTATACCAAAGCACTTCTGTGTTGCCACCGTTGCAGTATAAGTATAGACATGTTGTGACAGTTTGGACTCCCCTTCTGTGGTGCCACTGGTGTTTTGGGATGCCACTGAGCCCGCCCATTCCACCAGCTTGGACTCCCTCACTCTGTCCTGCACACACACGCGTGCGCGCACACACCGGGGCGCACACACAGAGCTGTAGAATTACACAGCGTCTGCAATCAGCTCTGTGTGGGAAGACTCAGCTCAGGGAATTACCCACCACTCAGGTGTGACACGCTCTGGAGTGTAAACCCCAAATTGTATTGTCTTGCGCTGTATAGAGAGTGATACAAAATTCATTAAATTTGCTCCCTCCCTCAATGTGGAGGAAGATATGCACAGCTTCCCCATGCCCCCAGTTATGAATTTCACAAATTGGGTTTTAGAATAAACAAAAAAATAAGTTTATTAACTACAAAAGGTAGATTTTAAGTGATTATAGCAAACATATTAAAGCAGATTACTGAGCAAATAAAACAAACGCAAACCAGGCTTAACACATTAAAGAAGTTGGCTACAAATAGTAGTTTCTCACCCTAAATGTTGTTTTATGTAGGTTGCAGAGTTTCTTGAAGGTAAACTGCACTGCTTGCGACTTAAATCTCCAGGTATTCCTTTCACAGGCTGACCTTTCTTGCCTCCCCCCCCACCTTAGTTTCTTCAGGTGTTTTCAGCAGTCTTCCTTCTTGGGTGGGAAGGCAGTGGAGAAGAGCCAAGATTAACTCTCTTCCCAGCCTTAAACAGGATTTGCATATGGCAGGAATCCTTTGTTTCCCAGTTTGACAACCACCCTCTTCCAGTGGAAAAATACCAGAAGTCCAAAATGATATCCAGTACCAGGTGACATGATCACCTGACCCTGTGTTAAAGCATCATCCCAGGAAATTTCTTGGGAAGGAGGGAGATTAGTATCTTCAAAGTCCTTTTGTCCTTCCTAATGGCCCATCCAGGCTGATTGCCTACTGTCTGGTGGGCATTCTCCTGGTGCAAGCTCTTTTGTAATTGATACATAGTCCATATTCCTAACTTCAGATACAGAAATGATACATGCATACAAATAGGATAATCACATTGAGTAAATCATAACCTTTTCAGTGATATCTCACATGACTCATTTTGCATAAAATACATCTTAGTTATGCCATATTCATATCATAAGTATATTTCTATGAAGAATGTGGAGCATAATGTCACAATACCCATAGTAAGTCATATAGGGAAGGAGCAGAAAGAAGGGGGAAAACACTGAGATAGATGATGAAACCGCATTCTAGTATCACTGGCAAACGTGCATATTCTGGTGCATTTAAGATTACTTACAGCGCTTTTTTAATTTCCCTTCTAAAAAGAAAATTACCAAAGATGAACCTGAATGAACAGAAGTATTCAGCACTTGGGAGGTTGTGGCCCTCAGGTCCTCTACTTAAGTGATTTGTCCCTTGAAAATTTTTTCCCTTGTGGATTATTATGCTACAGCAGGACAATAATTGCTATTTCAGGGTTGTTTCAGCTTTCCAGTTATGGATGTTGTTCTGGTGTCATTGGTCAAATCATAAGGGGAGGGAAAAGCTGCTGCAAGTGTAATACTAGTAACTGACCAATTTAGGATGTGTGGTATAGCATTCTGGACATTCACATAAGGATGCTGATCTCTAGAGTTAATAGTATTCAAAGAAGCAGGAAAAATTATTTTTAAAAAGTACTAATATTTTGCTTAAAAATTATGCATATCAGAAGGCTGTTGCACTGCTAAATTGTCATTAACTCAGGATAGAAACTTCTTAAATTACTGGTATTGTCAGTATAAGGTTCAAATTATGGACTGGGTCCTGCTCCCATCCCAATGGCAAAATTGTCATTGATCCAGTGGTACAGAATTGGGTCAAGGTTTTTTTGGCAGTATGGTGGCATCTGGGTGGCTGAAAATGTGAATTTTCCATCATGTGGTATTGAATAAAATATCTGCCGCAAATTAAGGGAAAACAGTAGTGGTGAATGCCCTGTCGGAGAGATCAGATTTATCTGGCTTCAGTGTTTTGGTTTTTGCTTTTCCCCACTCGTTGAAGATACTGGAGAGTGAGGGTCAAGTTAATCCTCTCTTGTAACTTTATTCCAGAATTGTTTTTCATTTTGTGGGTGCAGGATGCAGTTGTAGTGTTTTTGGTTTATGAACAATTCTTTTCCTAGTACAGTATTGGTGTTTACTGGCCTGACTACTGCTGAGAAACATAGGTTTTGTTACCAAGGGATTCGATGTACGTAAGTCTCATCAATGGTTAGTCTTTTTCCTGCCAGCAAAGAACAAAATAACTTGACAGTGCCTGGATTGGTAAAGAGGAAACACTACAAACAAAGGAGCAGATTGTGATCTCTGGTGCACCACGGGAAATCTAGAGTAGCTTCAGTGAAATCTCTGTAGCTGCTGTGGATTCACAGCAACTGAGGTGGTATTATTTATTTGTATTGTGTTAGTGTGTAGTTAGAGTTCAAATAACTGTTGTGTGGGCACTATACAAACAACAAAAAATGGTCCTTGCCTGGAAGAGCTTACATTCCAAGAACGTGACACAACATGTCTTTGCTGAGTACTCATAACACCTACTGAATTCAATGGCTGCTCAGCTTGCCTGATATTTAGGTCCTAGATTTATTTTTAATATCTATAGGCTTTAAATAGATCCTTGCCAGGGTGTTAAAACGTAGTTCAATATACTTTTTAATATTTAGAAATCTTTAATTTTATGTAAAAAAGTAAATGATTAGGTTGGTCTTATTATTAGCAAGAGCTAAATCTCTGACTCCCAGGGTTATTCCGGGAATAACAGTACCAATAACAGGCAGTGTACTGAGCTGACGTGAGAAAATACCATTAATTTCTTTAATAGAGAGAGAATTAATTCTGAAAACAAATTCATACTGTTAACTGTTTTATATATTATGAAATCATACAGAACAGGGGCAGTAAAATCCATTGTAGTAACACCCATAAACATATTTAAATATTGTACCATAGTTGTAATTGGTGGCTCCAGAAACACAAAACACTTGTGCTTTAATCAGCCACGCTGTTTTAGGTAGTCATCTTCTAAAAGAATGCTTCTACTTTCATTGTTTTCTTAAGTCTTATCTAAATGTTTTTTTCCAGCACATTTTCATATTCCTCATAAAAAAACAACCATGTAGCATGGGAGCAATATTATCCAACTTTCACATTTGTTTAGGAAAATCTGAGTATTACATATCATTGATGTACCTGCAATTCAGAACCATTCTATATTAATAATGAAGAAATCAGACTGGAATGCAATAAGAACATTATTTAAGTTTCTAATTTAATAAAAGAAAAATATTTTATTTATTACAGCAGTTCACTAAGACTTAAGCTAAAAAGTTGCAAACACTTTCAGCAAAGCTTGAAAGCGGTCTAATGGATTCCTTTAAGTAATATATTTTTATGAAGTATAAAGTCTGGAAGATTTGCCAGAGTACCTTTCTGACAGCAATCTGACTTCTTCAGAGGATTGTTACTAGGAACTGTTTGCATAACAGACTGCATCCATAAATTCTGTTGGCAACACTATTAAATTTATTATTTTAGTGTTTTTGTAATTTCATGCCAAGTATTCTTGCAAGTAGAGCCTTTTCACTATCTATCTTCTTTTCACATCTGCGTCCTTCTTGGAAGACAAATAGAAACTCTCCTTTGAATCTTGCAGTCAGTTTAGTTACAGTAAGCACAGACGATGGGAGAAAAATATGGCAAGTGTCCCTCTCTTGTGGAGAGCAAAGGAATGACTTCTGAGTTGGGCCTAGTTTCAACGGTTTGGGAAATGAGTTGAAAAAATTATCAGAATTTTGATTTCCTACACAACAGAGCTTTTGCAGCAGACTGTTTCTATAGCCTTTTTTCTATTTTGACTTGCTGATTGGAATAATATATTGAAACATTTAACCAAAGTAATATGTGCTTTGAATTCTGTGTAGTACGCAAATTAATTCAAGCTTGTAAACCTTTTAAACACCTTGAGATAAAATATGAATTGTAGAACTTTCAGCTTCCTAGGTCAGTTGTAAGTGAATTCGTTAATTTTAAAATATATTTCCAGTTTGGGAGCTACACATAGAATTACTCTGATGTATGAAAGTATCAAAACATTACTGAGAATAAAGTTTAATCTTAGCGGCTACTAATTAAAATTGAGATTTATTCAGCTTCTTCTCTGTCCTGTCATCCTTTTTAAATAAAATTTTAAGCCTGTTATGCACAAACATTGTTGAAAAATCAGAGTGGCTCTGAGCTGCACTTTGGATTAAGGAAGGTGTGGTGCACTTTGGGTACATGCATCTTATATCGTCACGTACTGTGTATTAATATTGGAAAGCACATTTGGCATAGGCACAATTGTCTTAACTATAAGAGTGAAAAATCAGATTTTCTTTTATTGTGCTGAAGGAGTAATCTTACATGTATATAGTGTGTCCAAAACTGCACAACATTTGTTTTCTCCATGTGATAAACTTATAATATGGAGGAGAAAATTCCTTATCAGAGAAGAATAACTTTCAGCAAGATGACATGGAAATGTAGGAGATTATAACTGAAACATGTACGCCTTTTATCACGTACAAAACATAAATCCAGACATTGACTTTATCTCATCTTCCGGAACTTGACAGGAAACTTTCTCTCCCTCACCCATTTTATATCATTTTCCTTTTCATCACTGTCCTTTTTTCTTCTGTGCCCATGGGGAGTAGTTTCAACCTTGTCACTGAGGAAAAAATGCGTACTCTTAACTTGTTAACCAATGTGGTAAAATCCTAGAGAAGGCAAGGCAGTTTGTAGTTTTCATACAGGTAGGCTGTTTGAGTTAAGAACTATGGAGGAGCTTACGGTTACCCTGACATGCTGACTTGTGTAAGAACTACAGACTGCCTTGTCTTCATTAGGATTTTACCTCATTTTAGCTATCTCTAGGTTAAAACACACCTTTTTTCTTGGAGTTTTGGTCAGCAGCCCTGCAGACAGCTGCTAGTATTTTGAAATGATGGTGCTTTCTGTGCTTTTCTATTGGACTCATATGGTGCAGTGTTGGTTTTTTGAGACCTGGTCTTCACTTAAAATGTAGGTTGACATAGATACAATGCTCAAGGGTGTGAAAAATCTACACCCCATAGTGATGTAGCTATGCTGACCTGATCTCCAGTGGAGATGCAGCTAGGTCAATGGAAGAGTGCTTCTATTGACCTAGCTACTGTCACTCGGGCTGCTGGTGTTTCTACATAGACAGAAAACCCCATTTGGTCAGCATAGGTGGTGTCTTTGCTATGGGGTTATCCTTGCATACTTATAGCACCATAGCTATGCCAGTATTGCCCCTGGAGTGTAGACACTGCTTGTCTTAGTCAGAGGGATCCATGTCTCAGCTGCTGTTTGTTGTCTTTCCAAGAGGAAGCAGAGTAAAACTATCTAGTCTCTCAGTTTAGACCAGTGACTCTCAAACTTTTGTACTGGTGACCCCTTTCACATAGCAAGCCTCTGAGTGCGACCCCACCCCCTTGTAAATTAAAAACACTTTTTATATATTTAACACCATTATAAGTGCTGGAGGTGAAGCAGGGTTTGGGGTGGAGGTTGACAGCTTGCGACCCTCACGTAATAACCTTGCGACCTCCTGAGGGGTCCCGACCCCCGGTTTGAGAACCCCTGGTTTAGACTACTGCTATGGGAAACCCTGTGGGCATCAGCGAAATTGAGTATCTGATCAATTTCGCTCTGCTGCAACTTTAGAAAGCTGAGAAAGGAATTGGGCAATGAAGAAAATCGCTGGAGAGGAGGACCCTGAAGTAGAGGTTGGAGTAAAGGTGGATTAGAGAAACCTGTTCCCCCACTAATTGCCACTCACGAAGAAGACAGTAGGTTCTAGTGTGGAAGGAGCAAAGCATACAGAGAGTGTGACTGCTGCTGCTTTCAGGAGTCAGAGGAGATGGAATGTGTGTGAGGAGGCCACAAAATATGGAGCCCTCAAACAGAGTTCAGGAACAGCAGCCTGACTGGAATCCCAGCTCTGTTTTCCTAGCTCTGGTGGGGCAGTTAGATTTTCAGCTCTTGACTTTGTTATTCCTTTCATTTACTCATCTGGCTATTCGGTGTCTCTCCTAAATCTCTCTCTGATAGAGATGAGAGATTTGAGAGAGGTAGAAAAGAGAGAGGAGGTAAAGCAGGAAATGTAAAGCATGAAAGAGGGAGAGAATGCAGAGGAAACAGAACACAGTGCAAGAAAATATAAGCCATGGTTTATATATTATGAGAAAGAAGAGGGAGAAGGAAGTGGAGAGAAAAGGGATAAACATCAAGAAAGACATAGTAAGTTACATATTAAAATTTTATTAAACGGAAAATGAGCAATATAGTACAACTTATACACTGCACAACTGCATATTCTTTACAATAAAAGGAAGGCAGTTTGGAGTGTGTGGCAGGATAGGTGTTCCATCCTGGCTAGTAGACTTAGTCTCAGGGCTACCAAATATCAGGTAAATGTTTTGAGCCCTTGCTAATAGGAATGTGGTGGAGAGCAAGCAGTGCAACTTTGTGTTATAACACAGAACTTTTGTTTGTGATAGGCAAAGGTCTATGGGTAAATCCTGTCTAAAACTGAAAATCCTGATGCAACCTTCCTATGCCCTATTGTCTTGCGATTGCTCCACCATTAAAAATATTTCAGATATGATTCTGGTAAAGGAGTCTGTTGTAGGTGGATTCCATCTTTGTATAGGAATTTGTCTGTACTTTTGTAATGAGCTGCCATTTAATTGTTTGTAAAATCAGCCTCTTCCCACTCCATTCATTTAGCCTCAGTGTACAGTGCAGTAACTCTTTCTTGCAGAAGGTAATTAACTAACATAGTGGATAGCAGGATTATCTCTCCTAAACAAGAGTAGTCATTTGCTGAGAAGATTCAAGCCTCAGCCAAGTACAAGAATCCTGTTTTTTCATCTTGTTTTTCTGGTGCAGCTGCATGTTAAATCAGTTGATCCAATCATGCCCTTGGGCACACCTGTGCAACCCCACCTAAACTAATGTGTGTGCTGGTATAACTTGCATAAATAACTTGCATCTGAATCATTTTTATTGCTGATGCAGGTGTAGGAAAGAGCCCAACAGTCTCAGACTGAGTTTATAGGGCTGGCAATTGGGGGGGGGGGA
>NC_133772.1:145605241-145606992 GCF_003597395.2 Chelonoidis abingdonii | reverse complement strand
CTTCCAGGCTCTCGGGGTGGCCGGGGTGTATAAAAAGAGACTGTGTCTCACTGTCTTGCCACAGGTGCTACACTGCAGGGCCTATTCACAGGCCCACAATCCCACTACTGATTGGCAGAGAGTTTTGAACTGCATCTGTTCCCAACCTGCGGCCAGTTCACCCCTCCTCTAGGCACTCCGTTCTTATCAGCGCCGTGGAACAGTACCTCCCAACCACCGAACTGTGCTCGGCTGACCATAAGGTACCTTGAAGGCATAGAAAGGCCCTTCTGAGTGTTGATGCTGAATTTAGTACAGACACCTTTGATTCAGCCAACCCCAATCACACTTCCTCAGATAGCTCAAACCGATCTGCCAGCCTCAGGGGGGGATGGGAGCACCCACACGGTGGAGATACTGACGTAGGAGGAGGGACGCCCTCCTGCCATATAGATGTTGAAAACAGGAACAGCGACACCCACACACCACAGAGCCTGGATGGGGACAGGGGAACCACACACTGGAACTAGTTCATGGGATGGGGGACACACCGATATGCTCCATTGCTCCATTCTTAATGCGAAGAACGGGGGCAACCACACAACACGGATCCTTAATGGGCTGGGGGACACCCACACATTCCACTAGGAACCAGGAGGGACAGGGGCACCAGACACCACCAGTAGCGTGGAGAACACCCACATCCACAGGATCCCTCATGGGTAAAACAGAGGGGATTGTAATGGGGCCCAGCGCACCCACGCACCAGGGATTGTTAAGGGTTGAAGGGACAGGGACACCCACACACACTGAGATCACGTCCTTCAAGGAATGCAAACCCTCCACAGAAGGACCTGGTCTGTTCCATGATGGCAGCCCAGCCTGGATGACTCAAAGTATCTTTTTATATAGCCACACACCAGAGATCCTGACTAGAGGGAGAGAGACACCCACCCCCAGAGATCCTTAATGGGCTGGGGTGCACCCACACACCAGGGATTCTTATGGGTGGGAGGAATGGAGATAGCCAGACACACTGAGATCATTTCCTCCAAGTAGCCTGGGCCAGACAGGGAGACACAGTCCCCCCTTTACATATCTGCCAAACAACCTTCCTCCCATCCCCCCACACACTGTTCTTATTTGGAGGTGAAGAGAGGGAAACCACATGGAGGATTCCTCTCCGGGGACTGGGGGTACCCACTTTCCACCAGAGATTCTTAAGGGCAGGAGGAACAGGGACTCCCACCTCTGTAGCATGGGGGTGGGTCACCTACTGAGATCATCTGGACATATTTCACCTCATCAGTTCCCTGCCATTGCCTGGAGGAGGGTCTTGTTCGCTACCTCTGGTACCCAGTTTAGCCTCCTTCCTGAGGGCTGAAACGCTTTGATCTATGTGAGGTCTTTGGGATCAATACGTGCCTTGGTGTAATTCATTGTCCTGTGTTATACTGGGGTCAGACTAGCTGAGCTAATGGCCCCTTCTTCCCTTAAAGTCCATGAAAACATTTCCCTGGTTTCTCCTTGCGCCTGTCAGACACCACGGTGAGAGGCCCTATAAAAGATCCTGGACACAGCGCTCTGGCTCTTACTTCACTTGGTGACGTCAGCGCTTTCCTAGCAAAGCTGCTGCTAAAGCACTGGATTTGGGGAACTGTTCGCTTCGATTCAGAGATCTGCCTGCGGGGTGTGAACCTGCCACGAGGAGTGGGAAATGCAACCAGCAACGGGAGGCTTTGGCTGAGCTCCAGGCTGCCCCCGTGTGGCCA
>NC_133772.1:145578983-145605141 GCF_003597395.2 Chelonoidis abingdonii | reverse complement strand
AGACATACTGATAAGCAGTTATGAGTCAGCCCAAGGAGAGTAAAAAACTGCAGGACGGAGGGAAAGGGAAGCAGCCTCCACCACAGAAACGCAGCAGCTAAGAAGAAAGCACAAACAGCTGATAAGCACCTGGTGTGCCAAGCAGACTCTATCCAGACTCGTAGCCATGCAGGCAGAGCCTCTCATCACACCCCTGTCCCAAGCTCTTCCCGTGGCCCAATGTCAGCTCCAAAGCCCCTCCCCAGCATCCAGGTTCTTACCCACCATAGCTGCCCCAACACCTGTAGTCACTTACCAGCCCTGGAACTACGACCTTACCCTCTGCACTCAACCCCCATCACATGCAGTATTTCATCCTGAAGTCAGCAGCATCCAACAGCACTCCAGACAGGAATATTCAACGTATGACTGCAGTTCCCACTCCACCTCCGCCCTTTTAGGTCCCAAATGTGTGTCTGTCAAGAAAGTTATTTCTTTTCAAAAAATGAATTCTTGTTGAAAACAGTCTTATTGTTGCAGAAAGTGAAAGATACCGTAGCCAGGAAAGAACATGCACTGCAAATCATTTCAGAAAAACAGATTCCTACTAACATTGTACACTGCACTCACTCCGGCAAAGGCACCAAACATTACTGTTGGTTTTCAGCCTTAAAATCCTCCCTCAAGGCATCCCTAATCTTGTAGTCCTGTGCGGAGCCCCTCTAGTAGCCCTGCTCTCTGGTGTTGCAAATTCAGCTCTCAGGACTGAACCCGGAGGCATTCCTAACTGAATGTTCCCCTCCTTCACAAATATTATGGAGGGATAGCCACGCGATTATACCGCAGGATGCTGCTTTCCCAAGTCTAGCTTCCCATACAGAGATCTCCAGTGCCCTTTAAATGGCAAAAGCAACTCCACAGACCATTCAGCACCTGCGCCTGTAGTTGAACTGGTCCTTGCTGCGTCAAGCTTCCCTGTATACGGGTTCATGAGCCAAGGCAATTAACGGTAAGCGGGGTCTCCGAGGAGTTCACAAGGGCATTTGACGTCCCCACTGTGATCTTCCAAAAGAAAGAGACACCAATTGCAGGATAACCGAGGAGCAAAAAGCTGCCTTTTCTGATATTCACTGCCTCTTATTATCTAAAAGATTACACATGCGCAATTGCCAACAGCACAAATCAAGATTCCTATAACAAAATCCTTCCATCACGGAGCTCAACAGCAACAGCAAGTGCAAACAGCCCGCTGCAGCACCCTCGGAACTTGTGGGAACTGCAAAGGGGGGAAATTACAAAAACCGCCAGAAATCAACGGGGCCGTCGTTGTGAAAGTACAGGGAAGGATGGAGGACATAGCAAGTTCCTGTGCATAGAAAACCGGGTGCCCACTTGCAGACAAGAACAAATGTTCGATAATAAGGCATCCAGCCTGTGGCCGAGGTATTCCTACACTTCGGTCTGGAAAAGTCCCAGCTGCAGCTTCTGAACAGGCACTGTTCGAAGATGCCGTCATCATGCATCTTTCCAGCCCAGCCTGTTTAATGGTCAATGAAATGCCCACGTGATCCACAAGCACCTGAGAAGCATAGAGAAATACCCCTTCTGATTAATGTACTCAGATCTAGTGAGGTGGTGCCAATAGGAATAGCATCCCATCATTGCCTCCACAGTTAGGGAAACCCATTTGTGCAACGCCATCACACTGCCTACATTCCCAGAGTCTATGGTCTTCTTAGAAGATGCAAACTTCATCAACATGATCAAGCGGTCGACTTCTCCTACTCCAAACTGTTCCCGACGATCGGTAGCTGACGGAGTTGCCAGCTTCCAGACTGCAGTAGCACCCACTCTCCACGCAGGCAGGCTCTCATACTAGTGTCCTTGCACACAGGGATTGGGCGAGCTCAGCACACAGTCATGAAAGTGGCTTTCTCACTGAAAGTTTTGCAGCCACTGACTGTCATCCCAGACTTCCAGACAATGTGATCCCAACCCCAGTGTTTTTCCTGAGCCCAAAAGCAGTGTTCCACGGTGCTGAGCATTCCGTGACCACTAGCAAGTTAGTGTCAATACCCGTTAGGTGAAGCGATATCATTGCCGGACCCTCCACTATCACTTTGAGCTGAAGAATAGCTCAACTGCAAACGTGATGTGCTGGGCGACAGTCATCAGCAAATTCCCAGCAGCTCGAGCTCCATTTCCACAAAATGCGCTGCACAAGAAACCATTGGGAGACTCACAATGGTGCCAAACGTGGATGAAAAACAGTGATGCTGGGAATGTGAACGATGCATCACGGGTGTTGGGACAGGAAGCAAATACCCACACCCTTCTATCCCCTTCACAACCACGGCACCCAAAATGGACGAGGAGCTCTGTGGGATAGCTGCGCACAATGCACCACTCCCAACAGCGCTGCAAATGCTGCAAATGTGGCCACACTGCAGCGCTGGTAGCTGTCAGTGTGGTCACACTGCAGCGCTTTCCCTACACAGCTGTACGAAGACAGCTGTAACTCACAGCACTGTACAGCTGTAAGTGTAGCCATACCCTTAGGGAAGGACATGATGAAGTCAGCTCTGGAGCAGGTTAAAGCTGCAGGTTGCCAGTGGGATTGCTGCCCCTGTGAACAGCTGCTGTAGCACCACCGGGGCAGGACAGTGAGAGCCAGTTATTACTCCCACCCCGCGCGCCTGTATCGTGGGATCGGAGCACTCACAGCCTGGAGACCCTGAGCTGGGGTGGAGGGAGGCCCCCGCGCACCAGGGATGCTGTAAGGGCAAACAGGGGCACCCACCAGAGATCTTCTATGGGGGGAGAGTGGCACCCACACACACAGGATCTTGTAGGGAGGGACAAGGGCATCCACACTCCGTGATCCTCTACAGAGGGATGGACACCCACACATCCAGGAATTGGGGAGGCGGGAATTCTGCATCGGGGGGTGCTTCGCTAAGGTAAGGTAAGGACACGGTCTCTTTTTATACAGACCCACCCCGCAGAGCCTGGAAGCTGGGGGATGGAAGCACCCACATGCTGGGGATTCTGAATTGAGGGGGAGGGACGCACCCAAGCAACACGGATCTTCAAAAGAGGAACAGAGACACCCACAGATCCTGGATAGGGGCAGGGAAAACCACACACTGGAGCTAGTTCATGGGGTGGGGGACAGACACACACCAGAGAGCCTGGATGGGAGCACCCACATGATGGGGATCTTGAACTGGGAGGAGGGAAGCACCATGTACTAGAGGTTCTGAAGCGGGAACAGGGACACACACACCAGGGGTCTTGCAACCTGAGCTGCGGTCTTGATTTACACACAGCAGTGATGGGGAATTAACCACTTCCCTTGCGGAGCTTGTTTCAATAGATAATTAGGCTACCGGTTAAAAAATGATCATTTCCAGTTGGGATTTTGTGACATTGACCTCAAGCCAATGGGGTCTTGTTCAACCATTGTCTTCTGAATTGAAGAACCCTTTAAAATCACATATTCCCCCCTCTGGGAATTTTTAAAACAGTGTATTTAAAACAGTGATTAAATCGCCTCTTAACCTCCAGTCAATGAAATCAATTGAGCTTCTTCAATCTCTCGCTGTAGACATAATAGAACAATGCACATTTTCCTTGTTTTTACACAAATTGATCTTCCAAGGACTTCTGCTTCACTGTAGTTTGGGAGATTTGCCTGTTATAATCTGCGCCCTGGGTTATAATCTGCATCTTGCAGGGTCAACAGTTAGATGAGAACCGTAGGCTGCCCCCGTCTGCCAGAGAGGGGAGCTCACACGCAGAGTGAACTGAGCTGGACTGGACCTGCTGGACACGCGGCACAAAGGCTCTCGCGTGTAATCCTTGCTGTCAGTGAGCTGAGCGATGCAGAGAATTCAGGGCTGCACCCGCCGCTCTGAGCAGTGTCTTGCTAAGGTGGAGTCAATAAGGTATTCTGGAATTCGGGTCCCAGGTTCCCAAAGGAGGGTGAAGTAGTCACCCTGGAAGCAGGTTATAGCTGCAGTTTGCAGTGATGGCTCCGCTGTGAAACAGATGCTTTTAGCACCGTCTGGCAGGACAGTGAGACCATTATTACCCCACCCCGCGCCCTGTACGGGGGTGGAGCACTCACGCCTGGACCCTGAGTGGGCGGACGAAGGCCCCCGTGCACCAGGATGCTCTAAGGGGAACAGGCACCCGCCACTCAGCGGAGATCTTCTATGGGGGAGAGGCACCCACACACCCAGGATCTTGTGGGGGGGGGGACAGGGCATCCACACTCCGGGATCCTCTGCAGAGGACGGACACTACACATCCAGGATTCTGTACTGAGGGAGAGTTACCTCGACACCTGGGCTCTGGCGGAGGAGGGACAAAACATCCAGGATCTTATCTGGGAGGACAGCGGGCTGCACCCGACATGAGAGGGGGGGGGAGCAGGCATTCCCCAGTCCAGGCTGTTCCCGTCTGCCCAAGCACAGAGCTCACAAGCAGAGTTAAACTCGAGCTGCCAGCGTAAAACCGCCGGCCCCTGGCTGGTGCCTTGATCCCACTCCCGGGAGCTGAGGCCGGCGGATCGCTTGAGCTCGGAGTTCTGGGCTGCAGTGGGCGTGCCGATCGGGTCCGCACTAAGTTCGGCATCAATTGTGATCCCGGGGAGCTTGGGTCCCAGGTTGCTAAGGGGGGGAACCGCCCAGTCGAACGGACAGGTCAAACTCCGGCCGCTCAGTAGTGGGATCGCGCCTGTGAATCGCCCCTGCCGCGTAGCCTGGCAAAGTGAGACAGAGGTCTCTCTTATACACCCCCGCAGAGCTCTGGGAGGGGGATGAGCACCCACACGTGCGGATTCTAATCGTGGGGGGCAAACGCCCCCCTGCACCGGCATGTTGAAAAGGAACAGCGACACCCACACACCACAGCGAGCGGAGGGGCAGGAACACACACGGGAGCTAGTTCATGGTGGGGGACACACCCATATGCTCATTCTTTAATGAGAAGAACGGCTCCACACACACGGATCCTTAACGGGCTGGGGCGCCCACACACTCCACTTTAACAGCAGGAGACAGTGGCACCAGACACCCCCAGTAGCTTGTGGAAACACCACACATCCACCGGATCCCCATGGTAAACAGAGGGATTGTAATGAGGCCCCAGCGCACCCACGCACCGAGATTGTTAAGGGTTGAGGAGACAGGACACCACACACCACTGAGATCACGTCCTTAGAATGCAAACCCTCCACGAAGACCTGGCTGTTCCATGATGGCAGCCCAGCCTGGAGTCAAAGTCTCTTTTTATACAGCCACGCACCAAGAGATCCTCCTCAGATGGACTAGGGTGGCACCCACACACCAGGGATTCTTATGGGTGGGAGGAATGGAGACAGCCAGACACACTGAGATCACTTCCTCCATGACCTGGCCAGACAGGGAGACACATCCCCCCTTTCGTATCTGCCAAAACACTCTTCTCACACCCTCACACACTGTTCTTATTGGAGGTGAAAGGAGGAAACACATGAGGATGTCTTATCTGGAGGGGCACCCCCATATATCGAGGTATGTTTTAAAGTAGGTAGGGAACAGGAACACCCTCCTCTAGGAGTGGATCCCCTGCTGTGATCATCTGGATATTTCACCTAATGATCATGCCATTGCCTTGGGACACCTTGTCTCTGCCTCTGGTACCCAGTTTAGTCTCATGAGGTACTCTCTCGGCATCACTGCAGTCTCTCATGAGATCAGCAAAAAAACAGGAGTATTGTACACACCTTAGAGACTCAAATTTTATTTCACACTAAGCTTTTGGGGCTAAAACCCACTTCATCAGAGCATGCAGTGGAAAATACATAGGAAGGATATAATAATATATACACACTTCCTACTTCCCATGTTCTCTATATGATAGTAGTATATTATATACCATTCATATACAGTGAGAATATTGAAATTTAGATGAGGGTTATCATTGTATGACGAAACTCTATAATAAGTTCTATATGACTTCTATATAGATCATTTATAAAGTGGTCTATTATCTGCTCAAGCAGATAAAAAAATCTTTTGTAGTGATAACTCAGGATGGCTCCATTTCAAATAAGTTGACAGATAGAATCTGTGGAGTAACAGTAGAGGGGAAAATTAACAGGTGGAAATAGTTTTAGTTTGTTATGTACGATGACCCATCCGCTCGCATTCTTTTATAAGCCTAAATTTAATGATGTCCAGTTTGCAATTTATATCAATGTTCTGCGTTTCCTCATGGAGATTCTGTTTTGAAGGTTTTTTTTTTAATGTTGTTGGATAAGTGCGGACTTTTAGGTCTGTACTTGAGAGACCAGGGTGGTTGAAGTGTCTGCCGCATGATATCCGGTATGTGGGTGTCCCGGTCCCCCTTTCATGATCCTTGATACATAGGTGTGTGACTGTCAGCAGCCACCCCGTAACAGCTAGTAGTTATATAATAGCTGGCAACCATTAGGGCAAATTGGACATCCCACAGACACAGTAGCCTGAACTTATGAACTGTCTTCCCTTATCAGTCTTGAGGCAGCTGAAGCTGGTCCTAAGCTGTTTTTTGCTGGAGCAGATTTCAGAAGCGCAGGGTTTGCTAACCACCAATCAAATGCTAACACGACCGAAGCCTGTGTGTGAGTGTGTATAAAAGATTCTTGGTTTTTGTATGGCGTAGAGTTTTTTGTACCAAGGTATAGAACCCTCCTTTCTTCTGCAGAATAAAGCAACCTTTCCTTATCCCTATCTGGCTGCCATTGGCTCTCAGCTAGGCAGACCTGACATTTCAGTGACAGTTTCTGGTGACCCCAGATGGGACCCTCCTAGCTCAGACATCAGACTCCACACTGCTGTGGTGAACTAGGAGCGGCACCATCGGGGTGCTTAGCCCCTCTTCCTCACTTCACCGCGGCCCCTGGGATTTGTGCTCGGATAAGGTGAGCCCTAATAGGATAAGGAAACACTTCCCGGGTTCTGGTTATATTCTGGTTACCTGGTTACTGTATTTCTGTCTTATGGGTGTTAGGTGTGTGAGCGGAACTGAGCTTCTTGTTCCCTTAATTCCTCAGGGTGGAAGCCATAGCGTGCGAGGAAGCCCTGAGGTTGTATTAAGATCCTTCTGTTCCGTCCCCTGTAGCAGTCAGTGTGAGCAGAGATTGCTGGCTTGGATTTTTTTTGTTTTGATTAGACCATCATTCCTTCCTTCTTTCTGTTTAATTCTCTATTTGAGTGCCAGAAAAGGGGATGGGTGGGTCTCAGAGGAAACCCTCTAAGGAAAGCCATTTAACTGTTCTGTGTTGCAGGAGGCTACTGTGGAAATTTCTGGTGTCTCCGCCTACCATGGCTTTTTGCTAGCTCCGGATTCCCCAGTTAACCTCTTGGGCAGAGACCTGTTGTGTAAATTGCATGTTCAGATCTTTTTTTCAGATGACAGGATTGTCCTCCGGTTACCTCAAAAGCAACTTCCCCAGCTGTGTGCTGTTCTCACCCAGGCTTCAGAGGATTGGATCCTGTCTGCAGACGGGACATTTCGGTAACAGGTGCTTTCCTCCACCCCTATTTAGGATCCCCAACCTGTGGGTGCTCCCGTCCCCCAATACGGGCTCTGTGTGGGGGGTATGAAAAAAGACGTGTCTCACTATCTTGCCCAGGAATAGGCTGCAGGGGCTATTCACAGGCGCGATCCCACTACTGATCGGCACGGGAGTTTTGACCTGCTCCGTTTCCAACCTGGGCCGGTTCACCGCTCCGTAGGCAACCTGGGGACCCCAAGCTTCCCAGGGATCACCATATTGATGCTGAACTTAGTGCGGACACCCGATCGGCACAGCCCACTGCAGCCCAGAATTCCCGAGCTCAAGCGATCCGCCGGCCTCAGCTTCCCCAGGAGCTGGAATCGCAGGCACCAGCTACGGTGCCTGGCTGATTACAAGTATCAGCAGGGTAGCCTTGTTAGTCTGGATCTGTAAAAGCAGCAAAGAATCCTGTGGCACCTTATAGACTAACAGATTTTTGGAGCATGAGCTTTCCTGGGTGAATACCCACTTCGTCAGATGCATGGCTGATTACAGGTTTCTGGCTTCCAATCTCAGGCTCAGCCTGTGAGCTCTGCGCTCTGAGCGGGTGGAAGTGGAGCCTGGAACTGAGCTGATGCGCTGAGGGTTATTTGCACTGCGTGCTTCATATGGAGGTGAAGACACGGGGCATGGATCTTTGACCGCAACCCGTGTCCTGAGGAATGGGGGGTGGGGAAGGGCTGCATAAAGAGGGACCGGCTCTCCCTGGCGGGGCCACAGCGGCTCTACACAGGGCAGTCCCAGTGTCCATTGGTAACAGAGTTTTGCCCACCTCCTTTCCTGGCCTGGCTCCCCTCTCCCTAGGGAAACTCGTGACCCCACATTTCCCAGAAAACATCATAGCGAGGCCAACCTGAGCACAGACACCTGCTCAGCACCCTGGGATGCAGCCCTGAATGCTGGCATCAGCTACGCTCAGCTGCCCATCCAACAAGCGTTACACGCAGGAGCCTTCGTGCCCCGAATCTCCAGGTCCCTCAGCGCCGGCTTTAAACTCCGCTGCTCAGTTCTAAGCGTTGGTCACACGGGGGCAGCCTGGAGCTCAGCCAAAGCCTCCCGGTGCTGGTTGCATTTCCCACTCCTCGTGGCAGGTTCACACCCCGCAGGCAGATCTCTGAATCGAAGCAAACAGTTCCCCAAATCGAGCGCTTTAGCAGCAGCTTTGTAAGGAAAGCGCTGACGTCACCATTAATGTAAAGTGATAGCTAAAGTGCTGTCTTCGGGTTCTTATATTGGGCCCATCACTGTGGGATCTGACAGCTGCAAGGAGAAACCAGCGAAAATGTTTTCATACAGTTTAAGTGTGAGTGTCATAAGGACATAAGAACTGTCACACTGGATCAGACCAAAGGTCCATCAAGCCCAGTTTCCTGTCTGCTGACAGCGGTCAGTGCCAGGTGGCCAAGAGGGAACAAACAGAACAGGGAATCATCAAATGATCCATCCCCTGTCACCCAATCCCAGCTTCCCAAAAACAGAGACTAGGGACACCATACCTGCCCATCCTGGCTAATAGCCATACATGGACCTATCCTCCATGAACTTATCTAGTTCTTTTTTGAACCCTTTATGGTCTTGGCCTTCACAACATCCTACGGCAAGGAGTTCCACAGGTTGACTGTGCAATGTGTGAAGAAATACTTCCTTTTGTTTGCTTTAAACCTGCAGCCTGTTAATTTCCTGTGGTGGCCCCTAGTTCTTGTATTATGAAAAGGAGTAAATAATACTTCATGTTTCCTTTCTCCACACCAGTCATGAGTGTGTAGACCTGTGTCATATCCCCTCTTAGTCGCCTCTGTTCCAAGTGTCCCTGTCCCTTCAACCCTTAATAATCCCTGGTGCATGGGTGCGCTGGGCCGCATTACAATCCCCTTTGCTTTACCCATGAGGGATCTGGTGGATGTGGGTGTTCTCCACGCTACTGGGGTGTCTGGTGCCCCTGTCCCTCCTGGTTAATAGTGGAGTGTGTGGGTGTCCCCCAGCCCATTAAGAATCCATGTTGTGTGGATACCCTCGTTCTTCTCTTTAAGAATGTAGCAATGGAGCATATGGGTGTGTTCCCCATCCCATGAACTAGTTCCAGTGTGTGGTTCTCCTGCCCCCATCCAGACTCTGTGATATGTGGGTGTCGCTGTTCCCCTTTTCAAGATCCATGTGGCAGGGGGGCGTGCATTCCCCCAACTCAGAATCCCCATCCTGTGGGTGCTTCCATCCCCCCCTCCAGGCTCTGCGGGGGGGAGGGATGTATAAAAAGAGACTGTGTCTCACTGTCTGCCCAGGCTATTCACAGGCACGACTCCACTACTGATCAGCACAGGAGTTTTGACCCGCTCCATTTCTGACCTGGTTCACCCCTCCTTAGGCAACTGATTGTCACACACCTATGTATCAGGGATCATGAAAGGGGGACCGGGACACCCACATACCGGATATCATGCGGCAGACACTTCAACCCCCCTGGTCTCTCAAGTACAGACCTAAAAGTCGCAATTATTCAACAACAATTAAAAAAAAAACCTTCAAAAACAGACTTCAATGAGAAACCGCAGAACTGGAATAAATTTGCCAACTGGACATCCTTAAATTAGGCTTTAATAAAGACTGGGAGTGGATGGGTCATTACACAAACTAAAAACTATTTCCCCATGTTAATTTCCCCCCTACTGTTACTCACGCCTTCTTGTCAACTGTTTGAAATGGGCCATCCTGATTATCACTACAAAAGTTTTTTTTCTCTTGCAGATAATAGCCAACTTTAATCAATGAGTCTCATTAGAGTTGCTATGGGAACCCCCATTTTTCATGTTCTCTGTATATATATGTATATATATATACACATATATATGTGTGTGTATATATATATATATATATGTACAGAGAACATGGGAAGTAGGAAGTGGATATATATCTATATATCCACTTCCTACTGTATTTTCCACTGCATGCATCTGATGAAGTGGGTTTTAGCCCGCAAAAGCTTATGTGAAAATAAGTTGGTGAGTCTCTAAGGTGTCACAAGTACTCCTGTTCTTTTTGCTGATCTTCATGGAGAGACTGCAAGTGATGCCGAGAGAGATACCTGCAGGACGCTAAACTGGGTACCAGAGGCAGAGAGCAAGGTGTCCCCAAGGCAATGGCATGAACTCATTAGGTGAAATATGCTCAGATGATCACAGCAGCAGATCTACTCCTAGAGAAGGGTGTCCCTGTTCCTCCTACCTTAAAAAATACCTGGCATGTGGGTGGCCCCCTCCAGATAAGAATCCTCCATGTGGTTTCCCTCGCTTCACCTCCAAATAAGAACAGTGTGTGGAGGAAAGGTTGTCTGGCAGTATTGTAAAGGGGGGACTGTGTCTCCCTGTCTGGCCCAGACTCCTTGGAGGACGTGATCTCAGTGTGTCTGGCTGTCTCCATTCCTTCCTCCCATAAGAATCCCTGGTGTGTGGGTGCACCCGAGCCCATTAAGGATCCCTGGTGGGTGGGTGTCTCTCTCCCTCTAGTCAGGATCTCTGGTGCGTGGCTGTATAAAAAGAGACTTTGACTCACCCAGGCTGGGCTGCCATCATGGAACAGACCAGATCCTTCTGTGGAGGGTTTGGATTCCTTGAAGGAGGTGATCTCAGTGTGTGTGGGTGTCCCTGTCCCTTAAACCCTTAACAGTCCCTCGTGCGTGGGTGCGCTGGGCCCCATTACAATCCCCTCTGCCTTACCCATGAGGGATCCTGTGGATGTGGGTGTTCTCCACGCTACTGATGGTGTCTGGTGCCCCTGTCCCTCCCGGTTAAGAGCGGAGTGTGTGGGTGTCCCCCAGCCCGTTAAGGATCCGTGTTGTGTGGATGCCCCAGTTCTTCTCATTAAGAATGGAGCAATGGAGCATATGGGTGTGTCCCCCACTCCATGAACTAGCTCCCGTGTGTGCTTCCCCTGCCCCCATCCCGGCTCTATGGTGTGTGGGTGTCGCTGTTCCCCTTTTCAACATCCGCGTGGCAGGGGTGCGTGCGCCCCCCCAAGTCAGAATCCTCACCTTGTGGGTGCTCGCCTCCCCCGATACGGGCGGGAGGTGTCTAAAAAGAGACCGTGTCTCACTGTCTGCCCAGACTACGCTACAGGGGCTATTCACAGGCGCGATCCCACTACTGATCGGCACGGGAGTTTTGACCTGCTCTGTTTCCGACCTGGGCCGGTTCACCCCTCCTTAGACAACCTAGGGACCCCAAGCTCCCCAGGGATCACCATATTGATGCTGAACTTAGTGCGAACACCCGACCGGCACAGCCCCCTGTAGCCTAGAACTCCCGAGCTCAAGCGATCCGCTGGTCTCAGCCTCCCCGGGAGCTGGGATCACAGGCACCAGCCACGGGGCCCGGCTTTTCAGTAGTTTGCCCAGGAACTGAAATTAGGGGGGGGGTGTTTGAATTTACAGGGGAGGTGTCAGGACCAAAGAGAGATGATTTAAGTAAATGTTTCATTAAGAGAACGCAAATTTAACATAAGGATGATGTAAGTTACACCAAAACACATGACAGGTCTAGATTTGTAAAAAATATATGATATGATAAGGGAAGACAGTTCATAAGTTCAGACTACCGTGTCTGTGGGATGTCCAATTTGCCCTAATGGTTGCCAGCTGTTACGGGGTGGCTGCTGACTGTCACACACCTATGTATCAGGGATCATGAAAGGGGGACCGGGACACCCACATACCGGATATCATGCGGCAGACACTTCAACCACCCTGGTCTCTCAAGTACAGACCTAAAAGTCGCAATTATTCAACAACAATTTAAAAAAAACCTTCAAAAACAGACTCCAATGAGAAACCGCAGAACTGGAATACATTTGCAAACTGGACATCATTAAATTAGGTTTTAATAAAGACTGGGAGTGGATGGGTCATTACACAAACTAAAAACTATTTCCCCATGTTAATTTCCCCCCTACTGTTACTCACTCCTTCTTGTCAACCGTTTGAAATGGGCCATCCTGATTACCACTACAAAGGTTTTTTTCTCCTGCAGGTAATAGCCAACTTTAATCAATTAGTCTCATTAGAGTTGGTATGGGAACCCCCATTTTTCATGTTCTCTCTCTCCCTCTCTCTCCTTCCTACTGTATTTTCCACTGCATGCATGTCACAAGTACTCCTGTTCTTTTTGCTGATCTTCATGGAGAGACTGCAAGTGATGCCGAGAGAGATACCTTCAGGAGGCTAAATTGGGTACCAGAGGCAGAGAACAAGGTGCCCCCAAGACAATGGCGTGAACTCATTAGGTGAAATATGCTCAGATGATCACAGCAGCAGATCTACTCCTAGAGAAGGGTGTCCCTGTTCCTCCTACCTTAAAAAAATACCTGGCATGTCGGGTGGCCCCCTCCAGATAAGAACTCCTCCATGTGGTTTCGCCTCGCTTCACCTCACATGAAGAACAGTGTGTGGAGGAAAGGTTTTTTGTTTTCCTGGCCAGTAAATGTAAAGGGGGACTGTGTCTCGCTGTCTGGCCCAGACTCTTGGAACGTGATCTGCAGTGTGTCTGGCCTGTCTCCTATTCCTTCCTCCCATAAGAATCCTGTGTGTGGGTGCACCCGAGCCCATTAGGATCCTGGTGGGTGGGTGTCCTCTCTCCCTCTAGTCAGGTCTCTGTTGCGTGGCTGTATAAAAAGAGACTTTGACTCACGCCAGGCTGGGCTGCCATCCATGGAACAGACCAGATCCTTCTGTGGAGGGTTTGGATTCCTTTGAAGGAGGTGATCTCAGTGTGTGTGGGTGTCCCTGTCCTTAAACCTTAACAGTCCTTCTGCGTGGTGGCCTGGGCCCCATTACAATCCCTCTGCCTTACCCATGAGGGATCCTGTGGATGTGGGGTGTTCTCCTCCACGCCTACTGATGGTGTCTGGTGCCCACTGTCCCTCCCGTTAACGAGCGGAGTGTGGTGGGTGTCCCCCAGCCGTTAAGATCCGTGTTGTGTGGATGCCCCAGTTCTTTCTCTATTAAAGAATGGAGCATATGGGAGCAATGCGTGTGTCCCCCACTCCATGAACTAGGGGGTGCTTCCCCTGGCCCCATCGCGCCGGCTCTATGGTGTGTGGTGTCGCTGTTTCCCCTTTTCAACATCCGCGTGGCAGCGGTGGCGTGGCGCCCCCCCAATCACGAATCCTCAACCTGTGGGTGGCTCGCTCCCCCGATACGGGCGGGAGCGTGTTAAAAATGAACCGTGTCTCACTGCTGCCCAGACTAAGCTACAGGGGCTATCTCACAGGCGCGATCCTACTTGATCGGGCACGGGATTTTGACCTGCCTCTGTTTTCGACTGGGCCGGTTTCACGCCCTCCTTGACAACCTAGGACCCCAAGCTCCCCAGGATCACAGCATATTGATGCGAACTTAGTGCGAAACACCCGACCGGCACAGCCCTGTAGCCTAGAACTCCGAGCCAGCGATCCGCTGGTTCAGCCTCCCCGGAGCTGGGATCACAGCACCAGCTCCCGGGCCGTTTTTTAACTGCTGGCAGCTCGAGCTTTACCTCTGCTTGTGAGCTCTGTGCCTTGGGCGAACGGGAACAGCATGGGACTGGGAAGCTTCCGCTCCCCGCCCCCGTCTCATGTCGGCACTAACCAGGCGCCCCTGTCCTCCCAGATTTTTGGTGCCCCCATCCCACGCCCAGGAGCCCAGGTGTCGTTAACTCTGCCCCTCATACAGAATTCCTGGATGTGTGGTGTCCGTCCTCTGCAGACGGATCCAGCGTGGACTGCCCTTGTCCCCGCCCCCGTCCCAACAAGATCCTGGTGTGTGGGTGCCACGCTCGCCCTCATAGAAAATCAACGGTGGGTGGTGTCCCTGTTCGCCCCTTAGAGCATGCCCGGTGCACGGGGGCCTCCTCCACCCCACTCCATGGTCCCCAGGATGTGAGTGCTCCCATCCCCCCGATACAGGCCGCGCGGGGTGGGGGTAATAATGGCTCTCCTGTCCTGCCCAGACGGTGCTAAGCAGCTGTTCACAGGGCAGCAATCCTACTGGCAACCTGCAGGCTTTAAACCTGCTTCCAGGGGTGACCTACTTCCCTCTCCTTTGGGAACCTGGGACCCCGAACTTCTCAGAATAACCTTATTGACTCCAACTTCAGCACAGACACTGCTCAGCAACGGCAGGTGGCGCTCTGAATTCCGTCCTCATCGCCTCAGCCTCCAGTGCATCAGCAAGGATTACACGCGAGAGCCTTGTGCCCGCGGTCCAGCCATGGTCGCCCAGCTCCAGCTTTCAACTCTGGCGTGTGAAGCTCCCCTCTTCGGCCAGACGGGGGCAGCACGAACCTCTCATCTAAATTTTGACCCTGCCGATTGCAGATTATAACCCAGCGGCAGATTATACCCAGGAAACTAAATCCTTCCCAAACTGACAGTCAAGCAGGAAGCTCACCTTGGGAAGATCAGGGTTTTTGCCTTGAAAACAAGGAAAATGTGCATTGTTTCTGTTCTGTCTACAGCGAGAGATTGAGGACGTTCAAATGGTTTCAATTTACTGGAGGTTAAGAGGCGATTATCACTGTTTTAATACTTTAAGAATTTCCAGAGTCGGAATAATGGTGACATTAAAGGATTCTTAATTCACCAGAACAAAGGTATGTGACAAGACACCAATTGGTTTGCAGTCAGTGTCACAAAATCCCAACTGGAATGACCATTTTTGACAAATGAGGCTTATCTCTATGGAAACAAGCTTCTGAAAGAGACGTGGTTAATTTCCCATCCCTGCCGTGTGTAAATCAAGACCGCAGCTCAGGCTTACAAGGCCTGGTAATGTGGGTGTCCTGTCCGCTTTCGGGATCTCTGGTACATGGCGCCTCCTGACTCAATTCAAGGATCCCATCCGTGTCCTGCCATACAGTCTCTGCGGTGGATGGGTGTCAAAAAAGAGACCCTGTCTCACCCAGGCTACAGCTGCAGAGGCTCTCACAGGCCGATCCACTACTGCTCGGCACGGGAGTTTTTGCAACCTGTTCCGTTTCCGACCTGGGCCGTCACTCCTCCTTAGGCAATGGGGACACGAAGCTTCCCAGGGATCACCATCTGATGCCGAACTTAGTGCGGACACTCCGATCGCACGCCCACCGCAGCCCCAGAACTCCTGAGCTCAAGCGATCCGGCGCCTCAAGCTCTCCCGGACTGGATCATCAGGCACCCGCACGGAGCCCAGTGGATTATAAGGTCTCCGCTTCATTTCAGGCTCCAGCCTGGGAGCTCTGCGCGGGTGGAAGTGGAGCCTGGAACTGAGCTGATGCACCTGAAGGGTACTTTGCTTTGTCGCTTTCACGCCGAGGTAAAAACACGGGGCAATGGATCTTTGAACACCACCTGAAGGAAGGGCGGGGGAGCTCATAAAGAGAGACCGGCTCTCCCTGGCGGGGCACACGGCTCTCCAACAGGGCCAGTCCACTGTCACATTGGTCCAGAGTTTTGCCCACCTCCTTTCCTGCCTGGCTCCCTAGGGAACTGGCGACCCTAAATTATGAGAAGCACCATAGCGAGTGCCAACCTGAGCAAGACAACTTGATAGTAATCCCGGGGGTGCGGCCCTGAACGCCGGCATCAGCTACTTTCAGTCTCCTGCTGCATTAGCCCGGATTACACAAGAGCCTCAGCCAATCCCAAGCGCCGGCTTTAAACTCCGAGCTCAGTTCTAAGCGTTGGCCACACGCGGGGCAAGCCTGGAGCTCTGCCAAAACCTCCTGTTGCTGTGCATTTCCCATCCTCGTGGCAGGTTCACACCCCGCAGGCCAGCATCTCTGAATCGAAGCGAACAGTTCCCAATCCAGCGCTTTAGCAGCAGCTTTGCTAGGAAAGAGCTGACGTCCCCAAGTAAAGAGAGCCAGAGCGCTGTTTCAGGATCTTCTATTGGGCCCCTCACCGTGGTGTCTGACAGCGCAAGGAGAAAACCAGGGAAATGTTTTCATGGAGTTTTAAGGCAGAAGGGGCCATTAGCATAGCTAAAAGTCTGACCCCGTATACACAGGCAATGAATTATCACCAAGGCACATATTGATCTCAAAGACCTTACATCGATCAAAGCGTTCAGCCCCAGGAAGGAGGCTAAGCTGTACCAGAGCAGCGAACAAGGGCCTCCAAGGTAATGGCAGGGAACTGAAGAGGTGAAATATGCCCAGATCATCCCAGCAGGCGATCCACCCCAAACATGTACAGAGGTGGGAGTCCCTGTTTCCTCCTGCCCTTAAGATCTCTGTGGAAAGTGGGTACCCCAGCCTAGATAGGAATCCTCTATGGTTTTCCCTCCCTTCACCATCCAAATAAGGCAAGTGTGTGGAGGGGTGGGAAGAAGGTTTGTTTTGCAGATAAGTTAGGGGGACTGTGGTCCCCTGTGGCCCAGGCTCCTTGGAAGGAAATGATCTCAATGGTCTGGCGTCTCCATTCCTCCCACCCCTTAAGAATCCCTGGTGTGTGGTGCACCCAAGCTGTTCTCTTTTCAAGATCCGTATGGGCAGGGGGGTGTCCCTCCCCCAGGTCAGAATCCCAGTGTATGGATGTCTCCCATTCCCCCTCAGGCTCTGCGGGGTGGCGGGTTGTCGTAAAAAGAGACCGTGTCTCACTGTCGTTTGCCAGGCTACGCTGAGTGGGCTCTTCACAGGCGCGATTCCCATCTTACTGATCGGTCAACGGGAGTTTTTGACGCTGCTCCGTTTCCGACCTGGCCGGTTCACTCTCCTTAACAACTGGGGACCCAGGCTCCCCAGGGAACCATATTGAATGCGAACTTAGTGGGGCCACCCGATGCACAGCCCGTAACTCCTGAGCTCCCACAGCGGTAAGCGATCCGCCGGCTTCAGCCTCCCCGGGAGTTGGGATCACAGGCACTCAGTAGTTTCCCCAGGAATTGAAATCGAGGGGGGTGTTTGAATTTACGGGGGGGGGGGGGGATGGGTGTGTCCCCCACGAACCCTTGAAACTAGCTCCCTTGTGCGGCTCCCCTGCCCCCATCCAGGCTTCTATGGTGTGTGTGTGTCGCTGTTCCCTTTTCAACATCCGCGTGGCAGCGGTGCACGCGCCCCCCATTCAGAATTCGACCACCGTGTGGGTGCTCCCATCCCCCACCAGGCTGCCGCGGGGGTGTGTGTATAAAAACAGATCGTGTCTTAACTCTCCTGCCCAGGCTACAGCTTGCAAGGGCTATTTACAGGCGCGATCCCACTACTGATCGGCACGGGAGTTTTGACTTGCTCCGTTTCCGACCTGGGCCGGTTCACCCCTCCTTAGGCAACCTGGGGACCCCAAGTCCTCCAGGGATCACCATATTGATGCTAGCTCCCCGGAAAAGAGATCTTGGAGACAGACCTTCACTTGCTCTAACAGGCCTAGCCCCCCCCAACTGAAGCAAATACTCACCAGCAAACCACAACCACAGAACAAAAACACTAACACCAGGATCCTACTCCTTGCAAGCAAAGCTCCGATGTCAACTCTGTCCACACTATCTATTCAAGTGACACATCATAGGACCTAATCACATCGGTCTATGCCATCCACGGGCTTGTTCACCTGCGCATCTAACCAATGTATATATGTCATCATGTGCAGCCAATGCCCTCTCCAATGTTACATTGGCGCAGACTCACAGTCTCCTATGCAAAAAGAATAAATGGACACAAATCAGACATCAAGAATGTTACATTCAAACACCGTAGCGAGAACACTTCAGCTCTCTGCCAATTGCAATAACAGATTTAAAAGGTGTAATTTTGCAACAGAAAAGCTTCAAAAAACAGACTCCAACGAGAAACTGCTGAACTGAATTATATGCAAACTAGATACAACCAACATTTAGGCTTGATAGAGACTGGATGGCTGAGCTATTTACACACATTGTAATTATTGTTCCCATGGTACCAGTATCCTCACCACCTTCTTGTCAAACTGTGTTAAATGGATCATCTTTGATAATCAAACTACAAAAGTTTTTTTTTCTCGCTGCTGACAATAGCTCATCTTATTAATTAGCTCTAGAGTTGTAATTGGCTACTTCCACCTTTTCAGTTCTCTGTATTAATTCTCTCCTCACTATATGTTCCATTCTATGCATCCGATGAAGTGGGCGTAGCCCACGAAAGCTTATGTCCAACATAACGCTGTGTGTCCTAAGGTCGCATCATAGTAACGCGTTCTTTTTGCTGGCGGATACCAACTAACACGATGCTACTCTGAAACATGCCCAATTTAGTGGACTGTTTTGAAATTTGAATTGAAACTGCAACTTTAATACACACTTAAGACATATACAAATGGATAAAATTACATATATCTGAAAAAGTAAATAGCCATTTCAAAAAGCATAGAACATAGACTAGCTCCTTATACGACTGTTTTTTATAACAGTGTCACTGCATTCATTTCGGTGATTGGCCACCTAATAACTTAAAGATGATTGTAAGCAAAGTCTAAATGGTCTGCTCCTGACAGCTATGCTGATGCTGGGGGCTGGGCGGCACAGACTTCAGGACCAATATGTATTTACATCACACGCTAGTCTATCCTAGGTATCCAGCAACGAGCTTTGCTTTTTGGTTGCTCAAGTCGAGTAGATTTTGGCTGGGAATTTAGGTTAACAAACGTCACTTGACTGCAGGGATGGGAAATGAAATGTTGTCTTCATCAGTATGAACGTACAGATGCAAGAGAACGTAACTTACCTTAGCTGATTGAGGGCATCAAGAGAACGCGGTGGGACTGCCCCTTCCACTGTTTAAAAGACCGAGCTGATTAAGCTCCATAGATAGTTTATTGTCTGTTAAGGGACCACTGCAGCTGAAATCATGATAATTCAGGTCAAGTGCTAGTCCTGCTTGGGACACGTGTTTCTGTGCAAGAGAATGCCGCCTGCACTAGCAGCAAGGTTCGCCCAAGGAGAGCTAGCAGAATCATCCTCTTCAACAAAACAACCGGATGGTGAGGGATAATCTTTCAGGATAGGTTGTAGATCTTTGATGTGCTGGAGAGGTTTTAGTTGGGGGCTGAAGATAACGGCTAGTGGCGTTCTGTTATTTTCTATGTTGGGCCTGTTTTGTAACAGGTGACTTCTGGGTACTCTACTGGCTCTGTCAATCTGTTTTTTATTTTTTCGCTTCAGCAGATGGGTATTGTAGTTTTAAGAATGCTTGATAGAGATCTTGTAGGTGTTTGTCTCTGTCTGAGGGATTGTAGCAAATGCAGTTGTATCTTAGAGCTTGGCTCTAGACAGCAGATCACGTGATGTGTCCTGGATGGAAGCTGGAGGCATGTAGGTAAGTATAGTGGTCAGTAGGTTTCCGGTATAGGGTGGTGTTTATGTGACCATTGCTTATTAACACAGTAGTGTCAAGGAAATGGACTACTTGTGTGGATTGGTCTAGGCTGAGGTTGATGGTGGGATGGAAATTATTGAAATCATGGTGGAATTCCTCAAGGGCTTCTTTTTCATGGGTCCAGATGATGAAGATGTCATCAGTGTAGAGTAGGGGCATTAGGGGATGAGAGCTAAGAAAGTGTTGTTCTAAGTCAGCCATAAAAATGTTGGCATACTGTGGGCTATGTGGGTACCCATAGCAGTGCAGCTGACTTGAAGGTATATATTGTCCCTAAATGTGAAATGGTTATGGGTGAGGACAAGTCACAAATTTCACCAGGTTTGGCATGTAACTAGTTCACAAAACTGGGATGGGAGGTGTTGGGAAAATTCAGGGGGGGTGTACACCCTCCCTTATGTGGGGTGTAGGGATATCACTGCAGGCACTAGCCACAATGCGCGGCTGACTTTACTTCCTTCCAGCTCCAGTTTTAACCTCTGCTTGTGAATAATGTGTCCAGACGGGGGCAACCTGAAACTGGGCTAATGTTCCTGCCCCCGTTGAGGATCTCAGATGTGTGGGCTTCGCTATCCTCCCACATAAGATCCTGGATGTTTCGATGCCGCCTTCCCCTTGTTCAGGAGCTCAGGTGTCAGGGTGTCCATATCCATCCGTACAGAGTCCTTATTGCTTGTGACTCTGTAGAGCACCCTAGGTGTGCGGGTGCCTCTATCCCCCCATACAGGATCCTGGCTGGGCAGGTTCCTGTGATATTATCTGATAAAATATGACTATGGAGAACATTGTTGCTACCACTGTTATATAATCACAACAAATATTGTCCGAAGTGTGGCATGTAAGATGTCTATGGAAAGGTTATCATAGAATCGTAGACTATCAGAGTTGGAAGGGACCTCAGGAGGTTATCTAGTCCAACCGCCTGCTCAAAGCAGGACCAACACCAACTAAATCATCCCAGCCAGGGCTTTGTCAAGATGGGCCTTAAAAATCTCTAAGGATGGAGATTCCACCACCTCCCTAAGTAACCCATTCCAGTGCTTCACCATCCTCCTAGTGAAATAGTGTTTCCTAATATCCAACCCAGATCTCCCCAACTGCAACTTGAGACCATTACTCCTTGTTCTGTCATCTGCCACCACTGAGAACAGCTGAGCAACATGCTCTTTGGAACTCCCTTCAGGTTGTTGAAGGCTACTATCAAATCCCCCCTCACTCTTCTCTTCTGCAGACTAAATAAGCCCAGTTCCCTCAGCCTCCTCTAGTAAGTCATGTGCCCCAACCCCCTAACCATTTTTGTAGCCCTCTGCTGGACTATCTCCAATTTATCCACATCCCTTCTGTAGCCAAGGGACCGAAACTGGACGCAATACTCCAGATGTGGCCTCACCAGTGCTGAATAGAGGGGAATCATCACTTCTCTCAATTTGCTGGCAATGCTCCTACTAATACAGCCTAATATGCCTTTGGCCTTCTTGGCAACAAGGGCACACTGCTGACTCATATCCAGCTTCTCATCCTCTCTAATCCCCCAGGTCCTTTTTTGCACAACTGCTGCTTAGCCACTAGGTCTCTAGCCTATAGCAGTGCATGGGATTCTTCCGCCCTAAGTGCAGGAGTCTGCATTCGTCCTTGTTGAACCTCATCAGATTCCTTTTGGCCCAATCCTCCAATTTGTCTAGGTCACTCTGGACTTTATCCCTACCCTCCAGCATATCTACCACATCAGTGTCACCTGCAAACTTGCTGAGGGTGCAATTTATCCCATCATCCAGATCACTGATAAAGATGTTGAACAAAACCCGCCCCAGGACAGACCCCTGGGGCACTCTGCTTGATACCAGCTGCCAACTAGACATTGTGCCATTGTTCACTACCCATTGAGTCTGACAATCTAGCCAGCTTTCTATGCACCTTATAGTCCATTCGTCCAATCCATACTTTTTTAAACTTGCTGGGAAGAATACTGTGGGAGACCATATCAAAAGCTTTGCTAAAGTCAAGATATATCACATCCACTGCTTTCCCCATATCCAGTTATCTCCTCATAGAAGGCAGTCAGGTTGGTCAGGCATGACTTATCCTTGGAGAATCCATGCTGACGTTCCTGATCATCTTCCTCACCTCCAAGCAAGGCCAGCTCCAGGCATCAGCACGCCAAGCACGTGCTTGGGGCGGCATGCCGAGGGGGGGCGCTCTGCTGGTTGCTGGGAGGGCGGCAGGTGGTTCCGATGAACTTCCCGCAGGGACGCCTGCGGGAGGTCCACAGGAGCCGCGGGACCGGTGAGTGGCAGAGCGCCCCCCTCAGCGTTCCGCCGTGCTTGGGGTGGTGAAATTGCTAGAGCCGACTCTGCCTTCAAGTGCTTCAAAATGGATTGTTTGAGGACCTGCTCCATGATTTTGCCAGGGACTGAAGTGAGCCTAACTGGTCTGTAGTTCCCCAGATTGTCTTTCTTCCCTTTTTTAAATATGGCCACTATATTTGCCTTTTTCCAATAATCCAGAACCTCCCCTGATCACCACAAATTTGATGATGTGCAGAATATGGTAATGCTACTTGTATGCATGTATCACGTTTGTATCTGAAGTTATGAATATTAACTCTGTACCTGTATTTCAAATGTTTGCTCCTGTGGTAACACCCAGAAGGTATTTAGCCTGCACATCTTGAAGGGACCATTGAAGTTAAACGGCCCATTCAGGAATACTTAACTCACAATGGACCGTGGAAGATAACCATCCACATCTGATGGACTTTCATGTGAACGTCCTAACTAGGGCCTTGTCTACACTGACAAGTTTCTGTGTAGAAAGCACCTAGCCAGCCAATGGATTGTTACACAAAAGAGCTCAGATTTTGACCCTCTAGGACAGGGAGGAAAGGAAAAACTTTATCCTGCTAATGGAAGCCACAGGTTAACCATTAAATGCCAAAACCTCAATGACATTGAGCCAAAGATGTAACGTGACAAAAATACTTGTCAATGTACACGTGATAGATTTGATGATAATATTATTGCTGTTAAATTCTGTGACTTTTGTTTCTGATACCAAAAACTATAAAAAATGTACAATGTGCATGAGCTTTTGGGAAAACCCTTAAACATGTTGGGAACTCAGTATGTGCTAGAAACCGTTATGGTTATGCTGTGTCATTACCTGACAACACACTTTATGCTAAAAGACCTTGTGAGACTAATGTTTCACAGCTAGTGCCTGTAACCAGTCTTAAAACGCTGCAGAGCAGAGAAGACATTAGAGACCTAATGGGCAAACCACCCTGTTGCTTTCCTGGCAAGTTCCCTACACTCTGGAGAACCGTAATAGCTACATCAGTGGTCTGCAACGTTTTTAAGATCACTTTTCTAATTTAAGTGCAATCCAGCATCTACCTGAAAGACAATGTAGAAATAACAGTAATCACACAAATCAAACACCCTTGCCCCACTCCTGCCCCAGCCCCAGCCCCGCTCGCTTGATAAGGATCTTGAATTGTGGGGGAGGGATGCACCCATGCAACAGAGATCTTGAAAAGGGGAAACACAGACACCAACATAGCTGGGATCCTGTACCGGGGGCTGAAGTTGGAAGTGGGAGAGGCTGTAACCAGCTGGGCCCTGTGGCTGGTGCCTGTGATCCCAGCTCCTGGGGAGTCTGAGCCTCGTGAATCGCTTGAGCTCAGGAGTCGTGGGCTGTGCCGATCAGGTGTCTGCACTAAGTTAAGCATCAATATGGTGATGCTTGGGGTCCGCAGGTTGTCTAAGGAGGGATGAACCGGAGCAGGTAAAAATTCCCATGCCGATCAGTAGTGGGCTCGCACCTGTGAATAGCCCCTGCAGCGTAGCCTGGGTGAGACACAGTCTCTTTTTATACACCCCCCACAGAGCCTGGAGGGGGGATGGGAGCACCCACACGCTGGGGATTCTGACTTGAGGGAGGGACGCACCCAAACAACACAGATCTTGAAAAGGGGAACAGAGACACCCACAGATCTTGGATGGGGGCAGGAGAAACCACACACTGGAGCTAGTTCATGGGATGGAGGACAGACACCCACCAGAGATCCTGGATGGGAGCCCTCATATGATGCCGATCTTGAACTGCGAGGAGGGAAGCACCATGTACCAGAGGTTCTAAAGGGGGAACAGGGACACTCATATACCAGGTGTCTTGCAGCCTGAGCTGCGGTCTTGATTTACACACAGCAGGGATGGGGATTTAACCACGTCTCTTGCGGAGCTTGTTCCACTAGATGGCTAGCCTCATTGTTAAAAATGGTCATTCCGAGTTGGCAATTTGTGACATTGACTGCAAACCAATGGGGTCTTGTTCAACCTTTGTCTGGTGAATTAACTAACCCTTTAAAATCACATATTTCCCCCTCTGGGAATTTTTAAAACAGTGTATTTAAAACAGTGATTAAGTCGCCTCTTAAACTCCAGTCAATGAAATCAGTTGAGCTTCCTCAATCTCTCGCTGTAGACAGAACGGAACAATGCACATTTTCCTTGTTTTTAAAGGCAAAAATCCTGATTTTTCCAAGGGAGCTTCTGCTTCAACTGTCAGTTTGGGGAAGGATTTGGCTTCCTGGGTTATAATCTGCAACCTGAAGGGTCAAATTTAGATGAGAGGGTTAGTGCTGCCCCCGTCTGGCCGGAGAGGGGAGCTCACAAGCAGAGTTGAAAGCTGGAGCTGGGGCGGACCTGGCTGGACACGCGGGGCACAAAGGCTCTCGCGTGTAATCCTTGCTGTGCACTGCATAGGAGGCTGAGGCGTATGAGACGGGAATTCAGCGGCTGGCCTCTGCCGGCTGAGGCAGTTGATGGGCTAAGCGTTAGAGTCAATAAGGTTATTCTGGGAAGTTCGTGTCCCCAATGTTCCACAAAGGACAGGGGGAAGTAGGTCACCCCGGAGCAGGGTTTTTAAAGCTGGCGTTTGCTAGTGGGTTGCTGCCGACCTGTGAACAAGCTGTGTGACCGCCGGGCAGGACAGTGAGATGCCGCTTTCCCCTCCCCCCTGCCTGTATCGGGGTTGGAGCTAACTCACATCCTGGGATGACATAGTTGGCGATGGCGAGGGAGGGCTCCTGTAGCAACCAGGGATGCTGTAAGAGCAAACAGGGGACCCACCCACCAATAGACTTCATGAGGGGAGGAATGGCACCCACACACCCAGGCAGCTTGTGGGGTGGGGGGACAAGGGCATACCACAAGCCCGGGATCCTCTGCAAGTGACGGACACCCAACACCGAGAGTATCTGATATGACAGGGGCAGAGGTAACTGGACACCGTGGCTCCGCTGGACTGCGGATGGGGGCAACCGAAACATCCACGGGTGATCTTATCTGGGGAGGCACAGCGCGTGCACGCTATGCATCCGCGACTATGAACGGGGCGGCGGAGGAAAGCAGGAGCATTCCCCAGTCCCATGGCTGTCCCCGTCTGCCCCAAGCAGCAGAGCTCACAAGCAGAGTTTAAAAGCCGAGCTGTACGTGACAGCAAAAAACCAGCGGGCCCATAGGCTGGTGCCGTGTGATTCCCAGCTCCCGGGAGCTGAGGCCGGGCGGATCGCTTGAGCTGGAGAGATTCTGGGCTGCCAGGGGCGTGCCGGTTCGGGATGTCCGCGCCAATAAGTTCGGCATCAATATGGTGGACCCCTGGGGAGCTTGGGAGTCCCCTAGGTTGCCTGAAGGGGGAGGTGAAAACCGGCCCCCAGGGATCGGAACAGAGCAGTGTCAAAAACTCCCGTGCGATCAGTAGTAGGGGATCGCGCCCTGTGAATCGCCCCTGCAGCTTGGCATGGGGAGATACAGTGAAACACCGGTCTCTTTTTATACATCTCCCGCCCCCGCAGAGCCTGGAGGGGGGATGGGAGCACCACACGTGGTGAATTAACTAACTCTTTAAAATCACATATTCTCCTCTGGGAATTTTAAAACAGTAGTATTTAAAAAACAGTGATTAATCGCCTCTTAACTTCCACTGAATGAAATCAATGAGCTTTTCATCACCTCTCTGCTGTAGACAGAACAGAACAATGCACATTTTCCTGGTTTTAATGGCAAAATACCTGATTTTCCAAGGGAGTTGCTGCTTACAATGTTAGTTTGGGAAGGATTTGGCTGCTCCGGATCTGCCCCTGGGTTTATAATCTGCATGAAGGTCACAATTTAGATGAGAGTTAGTGCTGCCCCGTCTGGCGAGAGGAGGACTCACAAGCAGAGTTAAAGCTTCGAATCCTCTCTTT
>NC_133772.1:145477932-145577004 GCF_003597395.2 Chelonoidis abingdonii | reverse complement strand
CCCCCCAGGGGAACCCCCGCCCCACCGCCCTGTGTGAGAAACTAGGGATCCCCCACCCTGCTGCCCCCCAACCACCCTGACTGGTACTGTCCCCCACTGCACATGAGAACCCCCCAGGGGAACCCCTGCCCCACCGCCCTGTGTGAGAAACTAAGGATCCCCCTCCCTGCTGCCCCCCAACCACCCCGACTGGTTCTGCCCCCCACCGCACTTGAGAACCCCCGCCCCACTGCCCTGTGTGAGAAATTAGGGATCCCCCACTCTGCTGCCCCCCCCACCCCACTGCCCTGTGTGAGAGACTGGGGAACCCACACCCCATCTGTCTGGGTGAGAGACCAGCGAAATCCCCCCATGGGAACACCCATGCCCACTACCCCCATGTGAGAAACTGGGAACTGCCCCCGTGGGAGCCCTCTTGTCCAGTTCTCCCCAGGAACCTCTCACCTCACCGCCTGGTGTGAGAGACCTGGGAACACCCACCTGCAACCCTCCCACAAGAACCCTATTACCTCATGTTAGGGACCTGGGAACCCCACTACCCCATTGGTTCTTATGGGAACTCTGATGCTCCATAACATCCCATTGCCTTGTGTGAGAGGGCAGGAGAGCCCTGACCATCCTACCCCACTGTGTCCAGGAAATCCGTGACATCTCCAACCCCATTGCCTTGCATGGGAGCCCTGATTCCTCTGCACACACACCCATTGTCCTGTGTAAGAGACTAGGGTTGTCTTGACTTCCGTATGCACACAATCCATTTCACCCCACTGGAGCCCAGACAAACTGCACCTCCACCCCCATTCTGCTGTCCCCCATGGAAGTCTTGAGACCCCATCCCACTACCCCCTGGAACTCTCATAGTCCCTCCACCCCCATCCTATTCCACTTCTGCCAGGGGGACACAGATACCCCTCAAGATGTAATTTACGTGGGATTTTATCATCCATGTTATGCTGGTTTGAATAACTGTGAATGAAACAGCAATGGGATCAAATCTCAGTTGTGCTTTCTGTGGTGATGCTGAAAATGCTTTAGTCCCATCCAGGCTAGTTTCTCAAGCATTCTCAGCACTCATTCAACCAGATGTATTGCTGACAGTCACCAGCCAGGGGGCTAGTTTGCTAATGTAAGTGGGGCTTCAATGGTAAATTGGTGATGCAGAGATATGCGTATGCATTAGTCTCTCATAACGCAAATTGTCATATTAGAGTCTTGTTCAACTGGCTATTCTGTTTCCATTTTGCATTTATTTAATTAATAGTGCTCCTCATATCTTCTGATTGTATCATAATTTTCCCTGGAGCGTGTCCATTTTACTTCTTATGCCCTATCACCTTTTCAAATGCTATTTGTATAATATATTGTCGCCTAGGAAACTTATTGTTGTCCATATAGATTCAGTTGTCACTGAATCTTTCTGACAGGCTTGTATGAATTCTATACTGGATTCACAAAATGTGTTTATTTTTTGTTTAACAGCTTATTGGGAATGAGAGTAAACAATGTCTATGATGTGGATAATAAGACATATCTGATTCGCCTTCAAAAGTAAGAACTTCTTAACATTTGTGAACTGTTTTATTCCTCCTTAAATTTGAGCCTATTTGTTTTGTATTAACAGTTGCTTATCAAGCCTTTATAACCAGTTTGCTAAAAAATAGTTTTGTGTTGTTCCCTGGAAGAAGAGAAATATTTTTATCATGGGAGTTCTTATGAAATATCACAGGAAGATAATTGTTTTTGCCCTTTTTACAAACAAGATACAGAAAATAAGTGGAAGAGCAGGTGTGTTTCGTGCCTACATTTTTTTTCTCTTAAATACCAAGAACAGTGCATATGCTGTGGTAATGATAAGCAGCTATGACCACAGGAGTTGCTGTTCTGAAGCAATTTGTCTGTGTAATCAGATGCTTTTTACATAGAGCCAGAAGAGTCCCTTTTGGTCACCTAGTTTCTGTGTTGGACTGTTAGCTTTCTCTTTTCCCATTTGTAATATACTTGACCAACTGGACCAGGGATCTCAAACTCAAATCACTGTGAGGGCCACGTGAGGACTAGTATGTTGGCCTGAGGGCCACACCACTGACACCTTTTCAAATAAAGATACAAAAGCCCCCGCTTCTGCCCTGGCCCTGCCCCCACTCCACCCCTTCCACGAGGCCCTGCCTCTTCCCACCCCTTCCTTGCCCTCATTGCAACCCCTGCCCCAAAGTCCCCGCCCCAACTCTGCCACCACCCTGCCCCTAGTCCAACCCCTTCCCCAAATCCCTGTCCCTGCCCCGCCTCTTCTCCGTCTCCTCCCCTGAGTGTGCAGCTCCCTGCTCCTCCCCCCTCCCTCCTGGAAAGCGCTAGGTGCTGCCAAACAGCTGTTTGGCTGTTTGGCAGCAGGAAACGCCTGGAGGTAGGGAGAGGAGTGGGGATGCAGTGTGCTGGGGGCGCGGGGGGGAGCTTGGCGGCCACAGGAAATAACTCTATAGAGACAGGGAGCTTGGTGGGCCACATGTTTGAGACTCCTGAACTGGACAGTGCTCCGGGTAGGAAACTTTTCAAAATAACTTCCTGCAAAAGGTATGGTAATCCCAGATATTTTTGGAGTAATCAAGTAACCTCAGTATATCTAACCCTTAGTTTAGTTTATCTAGTTTTTAACTTTGTTTTTTTGCTACCAACCTGGCCTCAATATACCTTAGCATTCTAATATTTTTGACTGTAACTTCAACTTCAACTACAAGTCAAAGAATCTTTCAGACGAAGGGCTATCTGTGGTACTTTGGTGTATTGCTCCAATGTTATGAAATGTCATTGGTATAATGATAAATTGGTGAATTTTAAACTGTCAAACTAGTCTTTATTTTGTCAACAGGCCAGACTGTAAAGCTACACTTCTAATTGAATCTGGTATACGGATTCACACAACAGAGTTTGAATGGCCAAAGAATATGATGCCATCTGGGTTTGCAATGAAGGTAAATTAATCTTTCTCTTTCTGAAATTTCCTTCAGAAGAGAGAGTAGTGCTGCAGTTTCACCTCTGAGATGTAAATTAACTATTAAAGTATTGCCAACTAGCTGAGTGGGTCTTGGTCAAGGAGATCATGATGATGTGAGGACTGGTTGAAAGGAAGGGCAACTGCAGAATGGTGGGGGACACAGAACTGATGCTTGGTACTTGACAACAGTCAAAGTGTAATTTTTAAGACTTTGATACTCAAACTCGTAAATGTTCACTGGACTAGCCATGCCTGTTGGAATTTTACTTTTGCTAAGTGAACACGTTATTATTATTATTATTATAGGCCAGATTCTGAAGTCTCTGTGTAGGCAAAACCCAGAGTGAATGGGAGTCTTGCATGAGTAAGGACTTCAGGATTAGACTCTCTGACATGTCAGGTCTTGAAGTGAAGTATTAGGCTCCAGCTTGGCAAATGGATCTGTTGTGGATGCAATCTGATTGCAGAATCAGATTACAGATCTGGTTAGCTCCCCACGCCTGCAAAGAGTCTGAACAGACAGGAGTACAAGAGAGCCCACGAGGAGCTTCATTAAATGCCTTTCTGCAAATCCCCCACTGAAGTCAGTGGGAGTCTTGTGGTGGATGCAGGAGTAACTCTGAGAGCAGGTCATTGTAGGATCGGGTCCTTAGGTTGCACTAGCTCTTTCCCTCCTTGGCATGGCAGAGATGTGCAAGTTTCAAATAGTACAGCTGTTTTTATTACTGTAAATGCTGAATGCTTAACAAAAATGTTTAATTTTTTGCAATTTGGAGCTACTATTTTTCTTTAACGAGCAAGAATAGATCAGAGTTTAATGGTTGTCAAAGTCTGAGCAGCTCATATATATAATATTCAGGTTTGTAAGTTTATACCAGTTCTTGTATTTGTCTATAATAAGTGGAATAAAGGTAAGCAAGATAAACAAGAAATGTTCAGATTGTCACTGGAGGGGAGGGGGCACACAGTTTTTTAAATATTTCAATTTAAAATACTATGAGTAGGACCTTTCTATTTAAACCTTATATACATATGCATATTTTAATATTTCTTTCTTCCCCATCATCAGTGTCGTAAGCATTTAAGGAGTAGAAGACTTGTCAGTGTAAGGCAGCTGGGAATAGACAGAATTGTAGACTTTCAATTTGGAAGCGATGAAGCAGCCTATCATCTCATTGTTGAGCTTTACGACAGAGTAAGTCATAAAACTGTTTAGTCTATAAATTAGTATTTAATATGGACTCTAATGGTCAGTTTTGATGCTATTGCAGGGAAACATTGTTCTGACAGACTATGAATACTTAATTTTAAACATCCTGAGGTTTCGCACAGATGAGGCAGATGATGTCAAATTTGCAGTTCGGGAACGGTACCCAGTTGATAACGCTAAAGCACCTGCACCATTACCTACCTTGGAAAGGTAACTTTATTCTGTGCAACATGCATTTTATAAATAAAGTAAAGACCAGTTTTACATCTAAACATTTTGAGTCTGAATAGTCTGTTTTAGGCTTTGAACTTTGCGTAGATGATGTAGCTCTCACGGAATTGAAATTGTTTGCTTTCTTCTTTAATTCAGAAAACATGGAAAATCAATTCAACATCGTGCATTTATTCTTTTGAATAGCAGCTATTCTGCTTATTATGTTTCTTAGGTTGACTGAAACAATATCAAATGCACCTAACGGGGAACTGCTAAAGAGGGTCCTTAACCCACATCTTCGTAAGTAATGACGTTATTACAAAATGAAATGTGCAGACTGTTTGTTTGCATTCATAGTAGATGTAATCTGAAAATTAAAATAAAAAACACACAACTGTGTCTCAGAAGGTTCAAGACAATCTCCTGTGTATAAAATGCAAAATAATTTGTTAAAAGACTAGAATTTTAATAAAAAGGTATAGAACTTGGCTGCAGTCCTTTAATGTGCTTTACATGGGTGTAGGGATTTGTCAATGAAGCACTTATAGCATCGGGACCTTTGTTGAATTTTCTCAGTGGTAGCTAGAATCTCATATTCAGTTTTGGAAATTAATCATTCTTAATACAGATTTCAACCTGAATGTTTAAACTGCTTTCTATAGCTGGTTCTCTCTACTTTTTTATAGCTTATGGAGCTACACTCATTGAGCACTGCCTTATAGAAGCTGGATTGTCTGGTAATGCCAAAGTAGATCAACAGATGGAAAGCAAAGGTATGTAGGAGTATAATATTTGTGCACTTCAAAGTTTGCTTGACTATATTTGGAGGGGCAGAGTAGACACCTAGGCACCCTTCACTGAGGAAGTAAAAGAACAGTGGCTTTGTTTCATGAAAAAGGGCTCAGCCAGGATTGGCTGAAAATGCTGAGATAAACATCTTTAGATGGAAAGTTAATTTGTTAGTTAAGTTTGGTCTCTAAAAGCATGTCATGATTTATTTATATGTAACCATTGGTTTTCAGTATTCATACTCATTACTCCTTGAATCTCTGTTCACCCCTTATTGTTGTTTTCATTATAAATATATCTAAGTGCTGTGGTGTTAAGCAAAGTAGTGGTCCTTAGTTGAATCTTAAAAGCTGGTATGTAGTGTTCCTTTGGGAAGTGTAGGCCTGGTAATTCTGTGAGCATTCAGTGGATAAGGGGCTGGATGCTGCAGGGAAAAGTCTGAGGATTTGGAGACTGGTGTCTGCTTATTGCTACCTGTCCAGAGAAAGCAATGCCTGGAAGACAGGGCTTGTGTTACCAGAGGCTGGTGGTTTCAGGGAGCTGACTCACAGCAGGCACAGACAAGCCTGCTTCACACTAAGAGCAGATAGTGGTGAGGCACTTCACAGCCCAGGGTACCCTTGGGAAGCATCACAGTGGATATGCAGTGTAAGTTTTTACAGGCTGGAGACTACTTTTACTTTGTTCTCTTAAAGCCCTACCATTGCTTACACGCCAGTATTTTTCCATCCCTTTTAGCCTCAATTCTAAATAGTTACAGTAGCACTTCATCTTATGGCATAAAGTTAATTATGATATTTATTTGTGTCAGCACTCTTATATTTTATATATGTAGCTGCAATACGTATTTTTTTTAAAGAAATATCTCAAAATTTAAAAAGGACACAAAATGAGGCTTTCTTCAAAATGGACACTTGTTTCTAATGCAAGGAGTTGATGGTTAAAGATGCTTATTAAAATGCAGACTTTTTTGAAATCTACAAGGTTTTAGAGTATTTCAGAGAGTAGGATTATTGAAAATCTCATAATCCAGACTTCCCACAAGAACTGTACCATGGAGAAAATTCCTCCGTACCCATGACTAGAAATGCAGTTAGTGGCACAGGTTAGTTTTTGGTCTGTCAAGCTTTACCCTTTATTGGTGAAGTAGTGCACTATGTGTTTATGTAAAATATCCCAAAATTCTTGTCTCTTCAAAATCCATTTTTTTCCCTTTTAGAAAATATTGAAAGAGTACTTGCTGCTTTACAGAAGGCAGAAGAATATATGAAGATAACTAACAACTTTAGTGGGAAGGTAAATCTTAACGGATACCTGCATGGTTCAAAGTTAAACGGTCTAATAAAAAATGAACATGCATTATTGTTCTTCTGTCATGTCAGACATTTGCTATTGGTTTAGCATTCCTATCACATCTTGTCATGTTGTTTTTCTATTTTTGCTGCTGTGATGCACTCCAGATACTAATAAGGAATATATATATGACCCTTGTCTTGGACATGCAGCCTGTAAATGAGCAAATGGAGTAAGAGACCTATCTGACTTGTGTGTCACCATTGTATTTAAACACTGATAGTAATTTTAACATATGAAGTGTTCAGGGATATTAGTCTGTAGTTCAGTGAGGAACTAACCTTTAATTTTGCAGTTGTGTGTCTTCAAGATATTCATGCTTGGTGAGCAACATGACTAATATAGCCTTCTACATTGATCTTAATGCAACTCAGGAATAAGGCCTGAGTAGAAAGACTGCCAGTTATGAGTAGGTAATAGAGATCATTCTTTAACCCTGGGAATGTAGTCCTACTTTTCAAACATGTATTTATTTATTGCAATAATAACTATTGAATATTCTCTGTGGGCCTGTGTCAGAGTTTCTGATCATTTTCACTTCTAGTGGAAAAATTGTGCTACAGCCCATCCACTCCTCTCTCTTCCATGTTCTGAGTCTGCTGCTTTATAACAAGTTCTTCTCTAACTTCAAGGAGGAAAGGATTGCTCAGTTTATGGTACAATTCATTCTGATTCTGACTTGCCCATTATTGCATCCCGAACAAACAAGGGTTGTTTAAAATGTAAGGTACAAAGTTTGTGTGATGCATTGTAGGCTTGGGTTGTTATAGAAGTTCAGCTTTCATGTGGAATATTTTGGAATAAAGGTGAGTGGCCAGAATTTTACTGCAAAGTCAGTTAGCACCATAAAGTCTCTACGAAAAAAGTTCTTACCAATGGATTTAGTGTCAGATGTTTGCAAGGTGTTAAACTGTTCCTCCCTGGGCAAGAAAGGGAAAATAACTTTTAAGATTCCTAGAAAGAAATGAGTATGAATGTGGTGTCTTATGGCTTTTTTTTTATTATTTTTTTTATTTTAAAAGGGTTATATCATTCAGAAACGTGAGAAAAAGCCAAGCCTGGAGCCAGATAAACCTGCAGAAGAAATCCTCACGTAAATATTTGAAGTATTAACTTCCTTTCGTACTAGAAAACGAATTTATATTAAGCACTCAAGTGATACTATCAAATGTATATTTTACAGATATGAGGAATTTCATCCTTTCTTGTTTTCTCAACATTTAAAGTGTCCGTACATGGAATTTGAATCATTTGATAAGGTACAATGGTTTTGCTTATACTGTACTAAGAAGTTTAAAATGACTGATACTTAAAAACAGGAAAGAAAATATGGTGCTGAAACTATTACCTTTTAATGTTTTATGACTAGTTAGTTGGTGTGTAAAATCAGTAAGTATACAGAGATACAGGCTCAATAAAATACCTCTTGGTGACTACAGTTGACCCATTTATGTTCCCAGTTTCTCTGTCATGTCCAGTAACTGTGGTGTTGTAACTGCGTTGGTCCCAGGACGTTAGAGAGACTAGGTGGATGAGGAAAAATCTTTTATTGGACCAAATTTATGTGTCTCACCTATAGAAGTTGGTCCAGTAAAAGATATTTCCTCACCCATCTTGTCTCTTAAATGTCCAGTAGCTGAAATATAGCATGTGGCATTGGTGAAAGATGTGTTTGTGTTCAGAAACTACCTACTCTCTGTCTTCACTTGTTTAAACATATTTTGCTGGTGGTTATATAGGTGTTTATAGACAGTTGGCTTATAGCTGAGGGTAATAGCAAAAATGTAAACATGGTGAATGTTTGACATGGATTTTCACTAAAAGTGAAATCTTTGCCATTTCTGGTGTTTGGTTAGCATAACCTATAGATAATTATTTTATACTAAATCTGATGGCTAGATTCCCCACGTGGCACTCTCCTGCCATGCCTCCCCATCATGTTTGTACCACCTACCTCACAGCGCTGGTGATTTCTGTAGCATAAATAAACTCAGAAACTTTATTGTAAGCAGTTTCTGCCTATTGAAACCAACCACAAAGAACTGTATTGAACTTCATGTGGTTGAATTGGCAATTCTGTTCTTATTAACCAGTTGATTATTATGATGGCTCATTGCAGAGATGGCTGTACGTAGAGTATTTTCACAGTAGATACATACTTACATTAAGGAAGATGTTCCTTCACTACATCATTTCCTAATATAGAATCTGGCTCCAATTCAGTCCCATGGTTAAAGCTAGGCCTGTGCTTAAGTACCTTGCTGAACTGGCCCTTGACTAGGTAGAGCCGGGGAAGTTGTTGAAACCTATTTTAGGATCAGACTCCTGTTTGCAATCTCTGCAGTCTCCTCTTAGGAACTGGACCTCCCCCTGTCTGCTTACTCTTTCCTGGTCTAGGTTATTGCATCTTTTGAGATTCTTTAAACTGACTTTTTCTCTTGAAGGCAGTGGATGAATTTTACTCCAAGCTAGAAGGTCAGAAGATCGATTTAAAAGCTTTACAACAGGTACTGTCTCATGCACGAGCAGAACAGCTGATCTAACTCCTTTAGTGTTTCAGGGTACTAAACACTTGCCTGATTTAGGGGCTCTTTATAGTTTGGTGGGTGGGTGCGGTCTTGTTCAATTAAAGATGACGGGTTGACATGTAAGGGCAGGTCTGAAGCTTTGTGCACCAGGGCAGTTCTTGTTGGGAAATTACAATCATTATGACTGCTACTATCGTTAGTGTTATGATGCTTCCATGGATTCCTCTTAAACTGTGCACACAGCATTGAATAGCTAATCAACAAGGGAGTGCCTGTGCAAAAATCACTGAAGTGGCTTTCGCTACAGTGGCTCAGCAGAATGACAGTGCTCATCAGAATCCTGTTTCTACATCTTTCTTCTCTGTACTGTAATGGGACACAGTTGGATGTTGAATATCCAACACTGTAAAATTTGTAATATGCAGAGTTGATAGGTGCTACGCCCAGCTTATGAGACAGCTCATGGTGTCTGACGCCATTTGATGGTCCAGAGACATCGACACAGAGCACATCATGGGACACCGTCAGTACTAGGATGAGTAAACAAGACCGCTGGTCAGCGAAATACCTCACTTCTTCCCCTGACTAACCAAGGGATGCACCCCCACATGTACCTATTCGCTACACCAATACTGACTTGGACTCTAAATACATTCTGTGGGTGACATACACGAGATCACTTATTCACTGAAGCTTTAAAAACTCCCACATTCCAATCTGGATCTTTGCTGGTTATGTACTGTGTATGTATCTTGTGAACCTTGTAACCGATACTTGTAATCTCTCATAACTCAAGCCTGACCCCAGATGTACAGTACCTTCCTTCTTAACTTGTGTAAATTTGATTTTAAACATTACCTTTAATAATATTTTTCCTTTCTTCTCTTTGGCTGTTGAAAGGAAAAACAAGCACTGAAGAAGCTGGAAAATGTTCGCAAAGATCATGAGCATAGACTTGAATCTCTACATCAAGCTCAGGTAGAACTATGTGTTTTCATAAGACAAGTTTTAAAGAGCAAATACTTTTAATATTCCATGCAGTATCACCTTCACCATAAGTTGTGTTCCTTAGTGTTCAGTTGAGATAACAAATTGGAGTATTTATTCACTAACAAGTTCCCTCTAACTTCTCTCCCTTTTTGGTGAAGTGTGAACTGTAGTGATGATTCAATGCTTTGCACGCCCTTGCAAGAGGTCGCCTTTTGAACAATGCAGTGTTTAATTTTAGTGCAGTTGTATTAATTGTATGAATTTGTTTCTTTAATCGTCATTTTTATAAAACTGAATTGGTTTTTAGTCTGAATTGTAAGAAAGCTTTTTCTTTCCTGAAGGAAGTTGATAAGATAAAAGGAGAACTCGTAGAAATGAACCTGGACATAGTTGACCGAGCTATCCAGGTGGTTCGCAGTGCGTTAGCCAACCAGATAGACTGGACTGAAATTGGAGCAATTGTAAAAGAAGCTCAGGCTCAGGGAGACCCTGTTGCAAGTGCAATCAAAGAATTAAAGCTTCAGACAAATCATATCACAATGCTACTAAAGTAAGTATGTTGTAGATCAACAAGACATTAAGAGGGACTAATCCCACAACTAGCAAGTGAACTAGGAAAAGTGCATCTTCATTTGAGTTTACATTATTTTCTCAGTTAATAGATGTCAGATGTATTCATAGTGCTGGGTTATAGCAGCATTAAAGCGTGAGTGTGAGGTCTTTGTGAACAGACAGAGGCACTGATTCAATATGCACCTTTCTTTTTTGGTTTTCCTTTAGTTAGTAACTGAAATAAACCCTTCAGCCATATAAAAGCAAGAGCTAACTGATCACATTTAAAAAGTCGTGGGAAATGTCTTAAGAGCACAGGGCAGTAGTGAGCAAAAGCACTTTTACCTGCACGTCCTAGGCAGTTCCAGGAAACATGCCTCTCATTTGGTTTGACGCAATAGGCAATGCCAAGCATATTATACAAAACAAATACGTTTAAAAAGTCAGTAACTTAGAGAATCTTGACATTCCTTGATGCCAGAAAAAGGGAGTCTAGCTGGAAGTTTAGCATGCTGCAGGCTGGCTGGACATGATGGCCCAGTAATCAAGTTAGAGTTCAAAATTCAAACTGGTATGAGCTGTGATTTAGATCATTCTGCTCCCTCCAGGAAAATCATCACACGAAGCTTGATATTGGATCTGTGCCTTGCCCTTGAGGATACGTAAAAATAAAAAAACTAAATGAGGTATAAAACATAAGGGTCCTGCAGGTATTGGCATCAAACTAGAAATATATTTAACTGTGTAAATTCACTGGAAATCCCATGATCCTAAAACCAAATATAAGAGGTCTGATATATAGAGACCCCTATTAGGAAGCCTAATAGAGAGTAAAAAACTGATAGCGGAAAATATCTTAAGTCAGAATGGAAAAGAAGAATATGAGAACTGTACTGATAAGCAAAAAGTGAATACAGGTCTGTCTCATCTTACGCTGGGGTTACGTTCCGCAGTCAGCATGTAAAGTGAAAATCGCGTATAGTCAAAATTACATCGAGTGTAATGGCGAGTGGAATCGTCCGCACTACAGAAACAGTATTTAAAGTATCTTTCTCTTTTTTTTTTTCTTGTTTTTGCCGACCGCGTAAAGCTGAAATTGCACATGTTAAATGTGCCTAAGATGTGACAGACCTTTAAGTGTGTTTCCAGATATATATTCCAGCTTCTGAGCAGAATGTGGGGCTGAAATAATCTGGCTTCTGCTCACTGTCACAATTTGCTTCCTGTGTCTTTTTTGAGGAAGTTCTATGGTCTGTGTTACGCAGGAGATCAGACTAGATCAGTGGTCCCCAAACTGTAGGGTGTGCGTAGGAATGTCCGTGGGGGAGAGGGACACAGTGAGACCTGGGCCAGCCCCTGTGGGGCTGTGGGGAGGGAGCACCACCCAGCCCCACTTTGCCTCCAGTTCAGCTCCGGCCGCATTCCTGCTCCCGGACATGGTTCAGACCCCTTTCTACCTCTGGTCCCTACTCTTGGCTCCACTCCTGGGCCCTAGCTTGGCCATGATTCCACTCCTGGCCCGGGGTTCAGGGTGCATGCACACATTCTGTTACTGGTTGAGGAGGGTGCAAGAGGAAAAGTTTGGGTACCACTGGACTAGATGATGTGGAGAAATTGGAGAGGGTCCAGAGAAGAGCAACAAGAATGATTAAAGGTCTTGAGAACATGACCTATGAAGGAAGGCTGAAAGAATTGGGTTTATTTAGTTTGGAAAAGAGAAGACTGAGAGGGGACATGATAGCAGTTTTCAGGTATCTAAAAGGGTGTCATCAGGAGGAGGGAGAAAACTTGTTCACCTTAGCCTCTAATGATAGAACAAGAAGCAATGGGCTTAAACTGCAGCAAGGGAGATTTAGGTTGGACATTAGGAAAAAGTTCCTAACTGTCAGGGTGGTTAAACACTGGAATAAATTGCCTAGGGAGGTTGTGGAATCTCCATCTCTGGAGATATTTAAGAGTAGGTTAGATAAATGTCTATCAGGGATGGTCTAGACAGTATTTGGTCCTGCCATGAGGGCAGGGGACTGGACTCGATGACCTCTCAAGGTCCCTTCCAGTCCTAGAGTCTATGAATCTATGATCACAATGGTCACTTCTGGCCTTGCAATCTGTCAGTCTCTCCGCTATTTCAGTTTATTTCGCAATATGAATTAAGGTCACAGCTAATCATACACATCATCTAAAGATAGTTGAATCTACAGAAGATAATGGAAAGAATAGTATACTTTGCTGTGTGATGCAGAGAAACATTATTATGCTGTATGCTCCTCTACCTCCTTAAGACTACACATGCCAAACATCGCAAGAGAAGGCAGAGTTCACTGTGTTGATGAGTAGCAAAGGCAACTCAAAGTAATACTTGCTCAGAATAGCTTCATGATAATGGATCAGATATTTCACAAAATCTCAGACCATTACCTATCTTCATTTGCTTTGATTAAACATAATGAGCCACAATCTACTCTTCATTTTGCACAAAGATGAAGGATAAAATGTCCTATATTTTTCATCTTTGTTCTCCTTCTGTCTGAAAGTGCATAATCAAAACTGTTATAACTACACATTTATCTTTATTCATAACATAGAGCCTTCTTCTGATTGAAAAAAAGAATGTGTATCTTTTGTATTATTATTTACAAAATTAATGGAAGGAGGAATGCATCTTGCTAACTTTTACAATTAAAAGGTCTGGAGTACTTTTAAAGACAATCAATATACTTTTATATTTTGGTAGAAACCCATATGTATTATCAGAGGAGGAGGAGGAGGAAGATGACGAAGCTGATCATTGGAAAGAAGTTGAAGAACCAAAGGGGAAGAAGAAAAAGCATAAAAATAAACAGCTGAAGAAACCTCAGAAAAACAAGCCATTGTTGGTTGATGTTGATCTCAGTTTGTCTGCATATGCCAATGCTAAAAAGTAAGATTTAAAGTGTGTGTATTTTTAGTAGTCTGCCCCTTATCAGCTTAATTTCAGTAGACTCTGCTACTGTCAAAGAAATTAGTCTTTTTCCTACAGAAATATTTAGTGTATGACCTTACCTTAGTTATGGACTGTCCATTCCTCTGCCTCAGAATGTCCTCTTGCTATTTCTGTGTTAACCAGTCTCTGACAACCATTTTAATTTAATGTTAATTACATCAAGCATAGAAACAGACACAGGACATAATGGCTACTTTCTCTGCAAAGCAAATATAAAGGCAGGGGTCTAAATTTCTAGTGAGGATAATAAATGAGTAACTTAATTTCAACTGATACAATTTTCAGATGAACAGTGATAGGCAATAAGTAAAAAAGCTAAGCCAAACATAACATTTTCATTATCAGAATGGAGTATTTACTGCTGGCATGAAGTACCATGGGAAGAAATAGCTATAAAAATGAATTCATATGCTGGGATCTGAGATGTAAATGGATTTATGTTTCACAGATATTATGATCATAAGAGACATGCTGCCAAAAAAACACAGAAGACGGTAGAAGCTGCAGAGAAGGTATTTGTTTGTTTTGAATGTAGTTAAAAGCAGAGATGTTGTTTTATTGCTACAGCCTAAAACCGAACTTCCAAATGTACCTTTTTGTGGTGTTAATACACTTACGCTGATTTAATGTTTCAGCTCCCTCCCATCAAGCTTGCCAAAACCATTTAATCTACATGTAGGGCTGTCAAGTTGCAACCTTGAATCATTTACTTTGAACTCCTTAAAAGGGTTTGTAATGGAAATGTTGACAGACCAGTAGCTGAGGCAGCATTAACAGGAACCATTATTATCAGGTATCTGATGTTGTTTTCAGAGCACACATTTTAGAGAAACTGCATGACAGGATAATGGAGACGTGCCTTCTCAAAATTATGAAGGTTTTAAGACAGCATTTAATGAAGTGCCTCTAATTTTGGGCAGAAATGGGTTTTAGGCCTGCAAACTGAATAGTGCCACATGAGTGGCTGTACTGTCTCAAACTACGTTTTGGGGGTATTTTTCTTCATATTGTCTTACTGTTTGTTTATTGCTTGTATGATCACTGCAGTTGTAGAATTGGGAATGTCCATATTTCCTAAACAGGCATTCAAATCAGCAGAAAAGAAGACAAAGCAAACATTGAAAGAAGTTCAGACAGTTACCACCATTCAGAAAGCAAGAAAAGTTTATTGGCAAGTAAACTTTAGATAGTTATGCTCTTAGATGCGTGTGTGATTCCGTGCAAACTTAAAAGGACATTGTGTTGACATGAAATCTATTTTTTTTATTTTTTTTTTAAAGAGTTAAAAGTAGTGTTTTGGTTCTATACCCACCTCTACGTCCCTTGTCAGTTGTTGTGGTTTTAGTTATAAGCCCCAATCCTGCCGGTCGATCCACATAGGTGGGCCCCTTCAAGACTGCTCCGCATGGGTATGCGGATTTGCCTGTGTAGATCCTCTTGTGGGATTGGGGCCATGTTTTCCTAAAAATTTAAACATTTCCTCTTCTCTGCTATATAAAAAATCCACACAAACAACTAGGGTGATGGACTGTACACAAAGTTATATCAAGTACACACAGAGTAAACATGGAAAATAAAAGAAATACTTTCTCCCTTTTTATAAACAGCTGTTTTAAAAGTAGCAATTATAGTTTAAAAAAAGACTGTAATTTGCTTGATGTGTTCTTTTAAAGAATATGATTGACAGCACAATCACATTTGTACAATACCTTGAATTTATGCCCTATATGTATGTATGAAACTGTAGATGGTCAACAAAACGAAGTATCTTTGAGAATACCTGTCTTTCCACCTATAATACATTAAAGTACTGAGACCCTGGCAAAAACATACCTTCTGTAATAGGCAAACAGTTCCAGTTATTTTATACAGCGTGGTTTGATGTAATTTGACAGGTTTGAGAAGTTCCTGTGGTTTATTAGCTCTGAAAATTACCTCATTATTGCTGGAAGAGATCAACAGCAGAATGAAATGATTGTGAAGCGATATTTGAAATCAGGTTAGTAAGATTAAATCAAGCATGTCAGCATAGTTTCTGTTTTCTTTGCTGTTTGTTATAAATGCTCGTATTGTACATCCAAAACTGAGGACCGCTGTTAGATCTTTAATAGCTTGTGAATAAAATTCAGCTTGCTTGTATGCTTTCTCATTTTTCTCCATTGTCTGGAATTTCAGACTGTGAAGTTCTTTGGAGCTTTATAATTATGTCCATGTGTGAGGTATGATATGGAATGCAGCTTCTTCACCCAATAGTTTTGAAATTGCCTGAACTGAGTTAAAAAACAAACTAATAGACTTTACCTTTGCAATTGTACATCGTTCCACGTGGAGGAGCATAAGTTATGGACATAAGTTATAGCAGTGGTTCTCAACTAAGGGTCCTGAAACCCTTGTGGGGCTGCGAGCAGATTTAGGGAGGCCGTCAAGCAGGGTTGGCATTAGACTTGTTGGGGCCTAGGACAGAAAGCTGAAGCTCCACTTCACGGGCTTGAAGCCTGGGGCCCTGAGGCCAGTCACTGCGTGCTGAAACCTGAGCCACTTTGTTTCATAGGGCTCCCTGTGGCGTGGGGTCCCAGGCAGTTGCCCTACTTGATACCCCCTAACACTGGGTCCTGCCATTTATATGCAGAAAAACGGTTGTTGTGGCACACATGGGCTGTGGAGTTTTTATAGGATGTTGCAGGGGGGCTCCCAGAAAGAAAAAAATTAAGCACCCTTGTTCTACAGCACAGTACAGAATTCAGAAGTACTGCAATATATTAGCATTCCAAAGGTCTTAGTTCACCATGATTCTGATGTCAGAATAAATAATGACTAGTATGGGGTATAACTGACAAGAGACATACTTACTTTCCCTGAATATGTGAATGTTTTGGCAGTGATCCAAGTAAATCAATTTCTAATTAAAGCTTGGAACCCTCTCTTAATAATCAGTGCAGGAACTAAGTGTGCTCAATGACGTGTCTCAATCGTCTCTTTTCTGTTTCAGGAGATATATATGTGCACGCTGACCTACATGGTGCAACTAGTTGTGTAATCAAGAATCCTACAGGTAATTCATCTGTGCTTGACTGTGATTTATAATCTGTTAAAAATAATCAATTTGAAATATAACTGACTTTAGTAAAAATGTACTCTTACATCTTTGTCCACTCTCCATTTCACTTCGGCTTTTAGGTTGACAAGTTTTTTTGTCTGAATTCATTCCTTATTAATGTGCAACCCAGTGATGAAGCCATAATAGCACAGTACTTCTTTGTGCTGGAAAATTGCCTTCAGGAACTGCCTCTGTAGATCCCCACTCTGAGATCCTTTTTTACAATGTTTGGTTACTTTTTAAATGTGTGCTCAGATGACCCAAATGTTGTGGTGTTGCTATTACAGGTGAGCCGATCCCTCCCCGTACCCTGACTGAGGCAGGCACCATGGCATTATGTTACAGTGCTGCCTGGGATGCTCGTATCATCACCAGTGCCTGGTGGGTTTATCATCATCAGGTAATGAGATCTTGCTTGTTAGTTTTGAGAAGTTAATCTCTGAAAGAATGAGTGAAGAACTGTAGATGTAAATGTCACTACAGATGAAATTAAAGACTAAAAGAAACACAGTTGTATATAATATGTGATGGTCCTCACAAGTTCTCCCTGGCTCTACCACAGTGGCCTTGGTTTGTGAATCTTTGGTATAATGGGCCCATGACCCAAGAAATGCTGTGGTTTCGGCATCTTTTAAAAAGAGGTTAAAGATCTGTGATGCACTGCGTTCATCTCTTGTGAGCACCTCCGGTGGGCTGGGTGCAAACCTGCACGCACTCGGCTCACGGTGTCCGTTGGCTGGTGCCCTCATCAAGTCAATCTTCAGTGGCTCAGCCCTCTGGCTAAGTCACACATAGGGCATGGTTTCACTACAGAGTTTACTGTGGCGCAGCAGCTGCTCGAAGCCAACAGGAGAGTGTTCTCCTATTGTCTTAACTACTTCAGCCTCCACGAGTGGCAATAGCTATGTCATGGGAGAAGCTCTTCTGCTGATATAGTGCTGTTCATGCCAGTGCTTAAGTTGGTGTAACTTGTCTCTCTCAGGCGGGTGATTTATTCACCCCCCTAGGAGATATAAGTTATGCCAACATAAGCTGTAGTGTAGACATAGCTATAGTCTAAATGCATGAGAGAATCCCTTCTGGGTGACAAAGTTCCAACACAGACTATCACTGTGCCCATGATGGTATCTGTGGCCCCGCCTTTGGGCTCAGTTCTCAGCCCCTTCTGGGCTAGCTTTCAGTCTGTCTCTGCCCTGTTATGGAACACTGCCCTCAAGGCATTCTCCCTGGAGACTTTGTCATCAGCAGTTCTCTAGCATCCCAGCTCTCCAGCCATTTTACTCCTTAACTTCAGTCCCCTTCTGGGGGTAACAAAGTTGAAAGAATGGTTGGCCCTCTTCAGGGTCTTCAGCTCCATCCCTGGTCCTGTTTAAACTCCCAGCCCCTTTCTTAGGCTTTTAATGCAGAGTCTTATCCCCTCTTTGAAGCTTAAGCCACTTCTCCTGGGGCCGGTGGAGGAACCCAGGCCCACTCACTATTCCAGGTTCCAACCCAGGGATCCTATAGACAACAGCCACATACTGATTCTGCTACTTGGTTGCTGCTGCTATTCCTGGATGGCTTCCCACTTGGTCCCATCACTTTCACCCATTACCTTGGGTTCTAGTCCTTGGGTTCTACTTTCTTGTTCCCTGTTTGCACAGGGTCTCGTCCAGGCCTCCTTGCCTGGAGAGTCTGTCTTATCCATTTCAGTCTCAGTCAGGAACTGACTTGCTCAGGTGGGCCTGCTGCTCTTTTTAACTGAGCCTGCTAGGCTCTGATTGGCTGCTCCCCTGCAGCCTTTCAGTGCAGGCCTGGGGGACCTACCTTTACTGTGCCTTCTGGGGTGGGGTGTGGTAGGGACTGCAAGGCCTCCAGCAGGTCTCAAAGGGCATGATGTACCCCAGCACAAGGTCATATTGTTTGGGAATGATTTTTAAAAAGTGTGATCAGTTTTTAATTTTCTGTTAGAACGTTAATTCACATATTAAATAAAGGTTGGTTTGTTTTTGGTGTAAAACACCTAGAACGTTAGAATGGGCAGGCAACATGGAGAGCTGATCTGTTTTCTAGTCAGTCACTTGACATAATTTCACCAAGCTTGCTGTGGTTTGCCCTTTCCAATATGATCTTTCTTCATGGCACTGTCCTGTAACTGGGGCTAGCTCATGTAGACATTCGTTGTATCTCTGCTTAAGTATCTGTGTGTGGTTTTGGTTGCTGTCTTGGGCACTAACAGTGAAAGACTAGTTCTCAAAAAGTTTTGGAATCTCTCATTGCTTCCCTACTGGGAAAACAAATTCTTTCTGTTTTGCTTTGAACCTTTAATCTCAAGACTGATTAAGGACTTTTCTCTCTGGCAAAGAAGGCTGGTCTCAAAGGAACCTCCTGCAAGCAGAGCACCAGTGTTGCCTGGGAGCAGTGGAATGGGGAGTCTTCCATTGCAGAGCCCACTTAAGTCAGCTCTGGGAAAAAACTGAGGGCTTTGTCTTCACTACCGGGGAGATCAACACTGTTACGGGTGTTGATTTAGCAGGTCTAGTGAAGACCTGCTAAATTGGTGGCAGAGCGCTCTCTGGTCGATCCCTGTACTCTAGCTCCTCAAGAAGATTAAGGTAAATCGACTGGAGAGCATCTCCCATCAATGTACCGCAGTGAAGACGCTGGGGTAAGTCAACTTAAGCTACATCGACTCCAGGTATGTTATTCATGTAGCTGGAGTAGCGTATCTTAGGTCGACTTCCCCTGGTAGTGAAAACAAGCCCTCAGATTCATAGATTTTTATGACCAGAGGCAACTGTTACGCTCAGATCTGATCCCCTGCATAACACAGTCTATAAAATGTTATCCAGTGATTTTGACATCGAGCCCAGTAACTTTTGGTTGAACCAGAGCATCTTTTAGAAAGATGTCCAGTGATGATTTAAAGGCTTCAGGTGATGGGAGGTTGTTCCTCAGAAATTCCTCCCTATAATACTCTTCACTTTGTGAAGTTACAAAGCTGTCCTTCGAAATCAGAAACACAGTTAGCCTAAATGCTCATTTTTATTATAGTTATTACTCAGTGAGGCACAGTTTTCTACAGTACTTTATTAAGTATACAATATGTGGTACTCTTCTTAGGTGTCTAAAACAGCACCAACTGGAGAATATCTGACTACAGGAAGCTTCATGATAAGAGGTGAGAACTTGAAGAGAGACCATCAATTTGTAAACCACAATTATCTGGAAAATCTGTATCTTCTACAGTGACAAGGATCACTGCAAGAAGTTGGCAAAAAATGTTTATATATTTAAACCACCTTATGTTTTCCTTTTCCCCCCCCAGGGAAAAAAAACTTTCTTCCACCTTCATATCTTATGATGGGGTTTAGCTTCTTATTTAAGGTACTGTCCCATTCATTGGTTGCATTTGTCTTCTTTTTTCTTACATAAACATAAAAATGAAATCGTTCACAACAATCCTTAATTCCCATAAGCACCTTCCCTTCCAGTAGGTCACTATCATTTTGTTTGTTCTGAATGGAAGAGAATCCTTTAACCTAGTTCATGAGGGTGGCCATGCAGCTCAGAAACAGCCAACTGAAGAAGCAAACTAGGTACAATGGGCTAAGCTTACCAAAGAAGCTGCCACTCTTTAAATATTTTTCCCCTTGGAATGGGATTCCTGTTTTAATTATTTATTTAGAACAAACAAATCCTGTGAGCACAGTGCCTCCAGATAGTGTTTTTAATAACAAGTGTTTAAAGTGTTAGCCGGAGTTCTTGGAGCTCCCTTTCTGTGTGGAGTTGGATGGGTGTGTGACTAGCTACAGTGGGCTCTCACTAGCCTTCATCTTTTAGGGACATGCTTTCAAAATTAGTTTTCAATAATTGACACTCCTCCCCCCCCCCCCCTTTTCCTCTCCACTAGTAAAAGAGCTCAAAAACTTAGGAGTCTTTACCTAAAAAGAAGGAAAAGAAATTGAAGTGGGGAAGTCAGTTATTGCATGTAAAGGGTAGTAAAGGTCTGGTATTAATCACCAGGGAAGGCAGTTTCAGGAATGTGTAAATGAGTTCAAGGGACACGAAGAATTTGTTTCTGGAGAGGGATAAGATTGAAGGGTATGCTGGAAAAACAGGAAGATGATGTCAAGACAAACAAGGGACACTTAAGGTTTGCCAAATGGTTTCCGCACAAGAGCTTGCATTAATGTAGTTGTTTTCAATCTCTTGGCCAGATCCAATCCTCATGAAATCAATGAGATTCTTTCCATTGACTTTAAGAGTAGGTGAATGGAGCCCATGCTGAATATTGGTGTTGGGCTCCTAAGAATCAGTATTAAAATTTGAAGTTCCAGATGTTCATTCACGGCAGTTTCTCATTGGGTTTGGTATAAGCCAGTTTCCTCGGAAATCCTTTTGCTCAATATAAAGGAGCTGCTTCTGTCATTTAGGTGGAGGAATCTTGTGTTTGGAGACACAGAGACGAACGAAAGGTCAAAGTGCAGGATGAGGATATGGAGTCTGTGACCAGTAGTACCAATGAACTGGTGTCAGAAGAAGTGGAGCTACTAGGTATTATGGAGGGTTTAATATATTTTACTGTGGGCACACTGGGAACTCTTAAAAATACATTGGGATGTGCATTCAGCTCCCTGAATTAATAATATGTTAGTCAAGTGTCTTTAAACTGAAATGTCTTTTCCCCTAACTCATTTAGAAGAAGCACCAGAAGGAGATGATAGCAGCACTGATGATGAGAAGGCACTGCCTCAAGAAATGCCTGATGGTATTGAAGTCAGGGCTGAGAGTAAACTCGAAGAGGATGTTGCTCACACAGACAAGGATGGAATAAACAAGCCACCAGCACAAGAAGAATCCTCTGAAGATGATGATGTAGAATCTGAAGAAGAGGCTGAAGGTCGGGAGCTGATAAGTGAAGTGAAGGAGGAGGAGATAAATTATCCAGACACTGCAATCGACCTGTCACATCTTCAGCCACTAAGGTAACCAAAAGAGCCTCCACATTTGTCAGCAATATGAGCCATTCTATGAATGTCAGTGCCTTAAAACTATGTTTATGTGATAAGAGGGATTGCAGTGAGTACATGAGACTAATCCTAGTATTCAAAGGTGCAGGCTGCCTGAATAACAAGTAAAACAAATGTATACATGTTTGGTAGTGCTGGCCCACTCTTCCTAGATGGTCTTCTTTACACAGTTCTTCATTTTGGGTTATCCTAGTCCCCCTTCTCTTGACGGTAGCAACCACTGGACTAATGCATTCTCTGGCTGGGGCATATGTGGTATTCTGGCCATTGTCAAGGCTGTTATAGAAGCATAGAAATGTAAGGCTGGATGGAACCTTGAAGTCGTCAAGTCCAGCCCCCTTCCCTGAGGCGGGGCCCAAGTAAACCTAGACCATCTCTGACAGGTGTTTGCCCAACTGGTTCTTAAAAATCTCAACAATGGGAGTTCCACGACCTCCCTTGAAAGCCTGTTCCAGAGCTTAACTACCCTTAGAGTTAGAAAGTTTTTCCTACTATTTAACCTAAATCTCCCTTGTTGCAGATTAAGCCCATTACTACTTCTCCTATCTTCAGTGAGCATGGAGAACAACTGATCACAGTCCTCTTTATAACAGCCCTTAACATACTTGAAGACTTACCAGGTCCCTCCTCAATCTTCTTTTCTCAAGACTAAACGTGCCCAGGTTTTTTAACCTTTCCTCATAGGTCAAGTTTTCTAAACCTTGTATTGTTTGTTTTTGTTGCTCTCCTCTGGAGTCTCTCCAGTTTGTCCACATCTTCCCTAAAGCGTGGTGCCCAGCATTGGACACAGTATTCCAGCTGAGGCCTCACTAGTGTCGAGTGGAGTGGGACAGTTACTTCCTGTGTCTTACATACAACACTCCTGTTAATACACTTCCAGAATGAAATTAGCCATTTTCGCAACTGCATCACATTGTGGACTCTAATTCAATTTGTGATCAACGATAGCCCCCAGATCCATTTCAGCAGCACTACCGCCTAACTAGTTATTCCCCGTTTTGTAGTTAGGAAGGAAAAATCAAATACACAAGTGCAGAGTACTTCACTTATCTTTATTGAATTTCATCTTGTTGAATTCAGCCCAATTCTTCAATTTGCCCAATTTTGAATTTTAATCCTGTCCTCCAAAGTGCTTGCAACCCCTCCCAGCTTGGTATCATCTGCAGATGTAATAAATATACTCTCAATCATTATTCAGATCATTAACGAAGATAATGAATAGTACCGGACCCAAGACTGACCGCTGTGGGACCCCACTAGATACACCCGCCCAGTTTGACAGTAAACCATTGATCACTGCTCTCTCAGTATGGTCTTTCAACCAGTTGTGCCCCTACCTCATGGTAACTTCATCTAGCTCACATTTCCCTAGTGTGCTTATGAGAATCCATGTGGGACTCTATAAAAAATCAAGATATATTGGTTGCTAGGGGTGCTTCAAGCACAGGGCATTTTATAATTTTTCCTCCTTGGGGAGACCAACCTTCTTCCACTTAAGTGTTCTACCAGGACCTAGGAAATGGGAAGCTTAAGATCACGTCTGTTTTTATTCAAGATGGTAATGACTGAAAATTATTGTCACTTGAAATGAGATGGTGATCTCCAATTAGTGCCAGTGGCTAATATTCCTACCACTTACCCCGCTGTCCTCACAAATGGTGCAACTTAGCGGCTTCACGGGCAAGAAATGAATGGGCATAAGAATGAACTGTGTTATCAGACTGTTATTTCTCTAACGACACAATGCACCTTTCAGTCTTCACAGATCCCACCAGAAAATGGTTACAAAAGAGGAAGCATCTAACCTGGTAAGCTCCCTGACAAGATCTTCAAACAAGTGGCACAGCATGTGATTTCAATGAGTGGAAATAATGAAATATAACTTTTTTTCATTTTTTTAGAGTGACAGTAAGTCACATGGGCGAAGACACTTGTCAGCCAAGGAGAGAAGGTAAGAATGTCTTCATTTGAGGGAAGAAAAGATCTTAAATATCTCCGTGTATGAAAGTCCTCATTTCTTAAGGAGGAGTTAACCTTTTTGGAGGAAGGCACTTGCAGTGTGTTTCTTGCCACTTGAAATTAATGATATGGATATAACAGACACTGTGAACACAACGGATCTGGTTTTTATTAGCTGGAAGAATTGGGTTTTTTTGATGGGATACTGGGTAATTTCAAAGGTCTGGTTCAGAATATAAAGGATCACTTCCGCACTGTGGAAATGAATTAGTAAGGGCTTGTGATCTAGTTCAGGTTTCTATGCCACAGACTACTATTTCCCGCAAAAATGCTGTGGTGATGGTCCCATGCTTGTGTGTGTGAAAAAGGCAGGAACTGAATCCAAACTCAGTTCTAAGCCCAGCAGCCTCTCTTGCGGGCCCTTGAGGTGGAGATAGGAGTTGGAACCAAAGGGGCACCAATTTCCTTTCTGGATGTAGTTGCTTAAAGAGCTTCCCAGTTTCCAGCTAGGTGTCTGTCTAAGCCACATTGACATCAGCTAATCTGACCGTGTCTTCTTCTAGGTATCTTCCCTTTCACTCTGGGTACATTTGTCAAAGCCAAGGCTTGAACCAGGAACCTTTAGGTCAGGGGTGGCCAACTTGTGGCTCTTCAGAAGTTAATATGCGGCTCCTTGTATAGGCTCTGGGGCTGGAGCTACAGGCACCAACTTTCCAATGTGCCAGGAGGTGCTCGCTGCATAGTGGATTCTGTTCTCTGAGGAAAGATGGCCCTCCCTGCAGAAAGAAGAGTTCTGTATTTTTTTGGACAAAACGTTACTTACTTTGATAAGAATGAAAGACACTGGCTGAAGCAGCAGGGCTGCCTGTAGTTCCATGGTCTGAGGGGAAGGAAAACCAAGAACTTTGAGCTTGGCGAGTTCCTACCTTGGCCTCTTCTGGGAACACAGACCCAGAAGTAGCCTTGTATCCCAATGTGTATCTTACGGGACCAGTAGTGCCAAGTAAGCAGTTTTTCATGTGATGAATCACTTTATCATTGGCTTCTATGTTTAAATTTTGAATTTTTTATTATAGATGTGACTTATTTTCCCGTGTTCTTGTTCTTATTTGGTCTATTGACTGAACTTGTAGAGATGTATCCTTTGGGAAGACGGGTGCTATGTTAACGTAAGATCATTGTCGTTTCATACCACAGAACCCTGTAGGAGGGCGTATCCCAATGATTATTTTTCTCTTAGGGAAATGAAGAAAAAGAAGCAGCAACATGACATAGAGGATTTAGAACCACCTGAAGGAAAGGACAGAGAGACCAGCACGCAGCTCCCATCTTCTCCTGTTTCAAACAAGAGCATGTCAGCCCCTCAGCCCATGAAACGAGGACAGAAGGTAGAATGGATGAAGTTGCAGAATTGATTAGATTTACGCAATGAAAAGGGCCCTCTTAAAGATGCATCATATTTTTAATTTTTTTTGCATTTGCCCAATATTCAATTTGCATATTCAAACATCTCCAGGCAGCTGACAAATTTAGACTCACTTGAATAGTTGTCTGTGTTTAATAACAGTTGTTGATTTGACTAACATTCAGCACTTGATACTTCTCTGAATAGAAATGACATCTGTTGGGTTAACACAGTGCTTAAACTAAAAAGAACAGAGGGAGACTAAATGCCATATACCAATGAAGAATTGAGCTCTAGGTTGATATTTGCAGAAATTCCTTTTTGTTATTTGCTAAACTATTAACCCCATTTTTCGTCTCTGCAGAGTAAGATGAAAAAAATGAAAGAGAAGTACAAGGACCAGGATGAAGAAGATCGAGAGCTCATAATGAAGCTATTGGGTGTAAGCCAAAATAACTATGGTTTTTCCTTTGTATTGTTTGTTCTGTGCTTGAGTGTAGGTTTAAATTATTTTCATATGTGAAATCTAGTCTGCAGGGTCAAGCAAAGAAGAAAAAGTGAAGAAAGGTAAAAAAGGAAAAATAAAAGAAGAATCAGTAAAGAAACAAGCCCAGAAACCAAAGAGTGGCCATCAAGTTGATGCAAGTCGTAAAGAAACCCGCCCCCCAGTAGAAGTATTAACACATGAGGTACAGGACATGGCCCTGGAAGATCAGCAGGAGGAGAAGGTAAACACTGTAGACCTGTTTCATTCTCCACACTTTGCAGCATCTTGCTGCTCAGGCTGTTAAATCATTACTTTATTGTACTATAAATATTAAACTGAATCTGTGTGGTGCTTGCAGAACTGCTTACTCTGCTGCATTCGTGTAGCTGCCACTTTTCTTAGATCAGTGTTTTTTGAGAACAGTGTATATAATGTCACGACTAATTTTTAATAGTTGTAAGGGGCACCAACCCAAGAAACCAGGAGAGTGCTCCCTGGCCTTCGCTGGAGCACAGACCCACCAAAACTTGAAGTCTGAGGGGTATGGTGTGTGGCTGAGCTGTGTTGAGGATCTCTTAATGTCACGCTATATCAATTGTGCAGTTAAAAAACAATAAAGGGTTTTGTAGGTTGGCAGCTTGACTTTCAATATTTCCACCCAAATCTTATCTTCTTCCACCTTTGCATGTGCCAAGGAAGTTTGGGGATAGAAAGAAAAACCCTATATAAAAATGCAGCAGTACCAGACATACTCTCCCTTAAAATGGAGTTCCATACGGATTGAGGAGACTGTATCCACACATGGCTTTCTTTGCTGGGAATGTGACCTTTCTGGGAGAAGTATTCTGATTTTCTACAAGTCTTAATGTTCCCTTTTATTTACATCTGTGGTGCAGGAAGAACAGGATCAAGATCAACAGGAAAATGAGGTAAATTTATCACCTTCACACTTCTAATAAAGTGTTAGAATAAAAGTGCTTAGAACAAGTTTTTAAGTCTCTGCTCAACGCTGCGAATGGCCTGGACCCCAAGGTCCTATCTGCTAACCCAGTCTGAGGTGTGTCAGTGAGGCTTACAGTTCCTACCTTGGAGAAGATTGGGCATGTCACAGAGGTGAGGCACTTGGCCTTCCAGAAGGGAGCCAGTCACTATGCGTAATGACAGCTGAGGTTTATTGATTATGACTTTGCTATAGACCCCATGAGTTCAGACATATTATCCCTGCATTATAACTTGGCTTTTTCAGTCACAGTTAGGATGTGAATTGTCAATCCAGGTATAAATGTTTCTTTATTATAAGGATCAAATCAGTTAAGGTTCTTCTAGTGGAGAGTTTAAATGTGACCTTCCTAGTCTCTCAGTTGTATGGCTATATTAGTGCATAGCAACAAAACTTGGTTAAAATAACAAGGATTTGACAAACCCATTAAGTAGTTTTCCCTTTGTCTTCACCTGATTAACTCCATGAAGACTTCAGAACAGTGGATGATCCCACATCCCCTATAGGCTGACACAATAAGTAAACTAACTCTGATGAAAACAGTTCTTTAGACTAAAAGTTCCAGTTTACTTTTACAAAATTGTTTACTGGACTCTTTAAAAAGCACTTTATATTCAATGTACAAAGCATATATTTTCTCAAAAGCTTTCAGTAGATGTATTCCACACTTAGAGAATTTGAAGAAATGGATTTCTCTAAGAGGAAAAGTATGTACTTTATTTTTGTATTAACAAGTCTTAATTGACTATGCTAAAATATAAACCAAATTTGGAAACTCCCCTTTACCTCATTTAAGACTAAAAGCCATGTCACCTTGGACATTCAGATTTTTTTTAAACTAGGGCTTCTCCAGTAGCCCATCACCTCTTGATAAATTGAGTACATTTCAGTAACACTGTGACAACAGATTATGGTATGATATACACATGGGGATTGTGACTTCTCTGCACTTGGGCTGTAAGGGAGAAGGACCAAATTCCAACCTCTTCGATAGTAAAAGATGGGTTTATTTTTACTACTTTCATTGTTGCTTTTTGTTTAAATGTTGTTTTCTAGTTTCACAGCAAGGATTGTCTTTGCTATTTTAGGAAGGAGAGAAACTGCTAAATTCTTTGACAGGCCAGCCTCACTTGGAGGATATCCTCCTCTTTGCTATACCAATATGTGCACCTTACACTACCATGACAAACTATAAGTAAGTTGCAGCGATTTATCTGAAGTCATGAACTTGAATTTGACAGATTGGCAGCACTTTGAGTTAGTTACTTAATACCTGTGTAAATGGTGTGATTTTTTTTTTTCTCTGTTTAAAGATATAAAGTGAAGCTCACTCCAGGCACCCAGAAGAAAGGGAAAGGTACTGTATACAGCATAGTAGAGTCCTTTTCAACCCAGCAGCTTTTTAAGCTGGCACGTGCCATTTCACAATTTCTTTCATGTACTTTTTACAGCTGCCAAGACTGCTTTGCATAATTTCATGCATTACAAAGAAGCTACAGCAAGAGAAAAAGATTTATTTCGCAGTGTTAAGGTAAAGAGCCATCTCCTTGGCTTCTTCAGACTGTACTACAGCAAGAATGAAAGCAGCGTTCAGTGCTATTGCTTTCGGTTTTGTCCTTGCTTTACTAACCACTTATGCTAAATTCTCTCTTTGATCTTGTATTTAGCTGTGACATTGAGTACCTTTCCCAGCCATGAGCAAGAGCTCTGGGAAAGTTTGTCTCTCTCCAACAGAAGTTGGTCCAGTAAAAAAAATATCACCCCCACTTTGTTTCTCCCTATTGGCATAGAAGATGAATAGACTTTTGAGGCCAGAAGGAACCATTAAATCATCTAGTCCCAATCCCCTCATCACATGCCGGCAAGATTTACTCAGTTACCCCTGTCTTGAGTCCAATAACTTGTATTTGACTAAGAGTACCCTCCAGAAAATCATCCAGTCTTGATTTGAAGACAGCAAGAGCTGGAGAATCCACCACTTCCTTTCCAGTGGTTAATCACTGTTAGACTTTTGTGTTGTTTCGAATTTGTCCGATTCCTGGCATTGGTTCTTTTTTCTGCCTTTCTCTGCTAGATTCAAGAATGCTTTAGAACTGAGTATTTTCTGTACATGAAGGTACATACACACTGCAATCAAGTCACCTTTCAATCGTCTTTTTGATAAACTACAGATTAAGCTTAAGGTCTCACTGTAAGGCACTTGCTTCAGACCACAAATCATTTCTGTGGCCCTATATATTGTCTCCAATTTTTCAACATCCAAACAGTACACAGTAGTCTAGTGTCTCACCATGCCCTGTACAGAGGTAAAATCACCTTCCTGCTCATACTTGCTATCCTTGTTTCTATAGCTAAGGATTGCATTGGCAGTCACACTAGGGCTCATGTTCAGTTGCTTATCTGTGATCCCTAAATCCTCTTCTGAGTGATGGCTTTCTAAGCGAGGTCTCCTGTCTGCGGGGCCTGCAGGATTTGTTCCAAGATGCACGACCTCACATTTTGCTGTATTAAAACACATGTGCCAAGCAATCCAGATCCCACTAACTGCCCTGTCCTCATTTACTATTCTGAAAATTTTATCATCAGTTATCTTATTTTCTTCTAGATCCCTGATAAAAATGTTGAATAATCTGGCCTGCCGCTAGTTGTGGTGGACTTGTTGGGAATGCACCCCTGTGATGATTCCTTGTTAACTATTTTATATTGAATACCACTGAACAAACTAGTTATGTTCAGATAGATAGCTGGAGTGTTGAGCATATATATGACCTGGTGATCTATTGTTTTCCATGGAATGAGTGGGAGGTGCAGCAAGTGTTTATTCAGAGCACACTGCATTTTCATCAATCATTTGCTGAACTGTCACATGGCCACTTTCTAGGCTGTAATGTAGTGACAGTGACAGGTTATCACTGATTCATGTGGCATTACTACTTTGCAGCTGGTAGTCAGAGAGGACAGGGGAGGCTGGGAAGGAGTGATTGTTGAACACTTCCTACGTGATTTTGACCCCTGATTTTGTTTCGTAGGATACTGACTTATCAAGAAATATTCCTGGTAAAGTGAAAGTGTCTGCACCTAAGCTCCTGAACATGAAAAAGAAGTGAGTGGTGATCATACATCATGCATACGTGTTTAAACTGCCACTACTGCTTCAGAAGAGGACAGTGACAAACCTACCACCTGGACTACTTCAAATTTTGCTAATAAAGTAAGATAGTTACAATCAGTTGGACTAAACTGAGAGGCAGAGATGAAGAGTTTCCTGCCTCTGACCCTGGCCTAGATCTATTTGTATGGACTTTAAATTACATGTTGCATGTGACTCCTCCAAAGTGCACAAGTAAAGTATGACCGGCCTTAGCTGTCAAAGGCAAGACTGATTTTGGACTGATACTCTTTCTAATACTGTGAGGACTGGCACAGACCCCCTCCATTCTCTCATTGCTTACGCTGTAGCGAAGTCCTGCTGCTTGTTCTTTCCAGCTCTCCTTTGGCAAAGGCTGGGTTTTAAACATACTACCCTGCTTGGAGCCCTCTTTCTAGTCAGGACATTGACTGTATTAATCTGCTTCTAGTTAACAGTATCGTGTTTGGGAATGAAGATAGATTTGACTGTACAGGCTTTTGGTAAACATTATCAATCTGTCATATGGTAAGAAAAGTCCTGCAAGGACATAAATCTAAGTCTTGCTTCTGACTAATCAGCTGCAGTCACTTAGTGGCCATGGAGCACCACAACCTGGTAACAATGCAACATTATGAATGACTGGGGGATAGTATAATACTTTGCCCATAGTGTGGGGATTTTTAAGTCCAAAAAATATGTACGATACCTGTGAGCAGACAAAAAACAGGCCAGAATAAAACAGATGAAGGGTGAGCTGTAGCTTAAAAATCACAGATCTAATACAATGCCCCAATACTATTCACTCCAATGGCGAGCACAAAAGACAGCTAATTGAATTACAGTAAGAATATTCAGTTTAGTGCTATGAAAAGAAATGAGACAGTAAGTGGAGTGCTGAAATCACTTTGTTCCAATATTTAAATCACAAGCCATTTATTAGTTTCTCAACCCCTCCACTGTATCAGTGGTGGCCTGTGTCTCTTGATTCCTGGGAGACACAGCAGAGCCAGAAAGGCCTTCATGCTGGTTGCTGCTCACATACATAACACTGTACTTTCAGTAGCTTTTAAACTAGTGAAGCTGAGCAGAGCCTGGCAGCTGTTAGTCATCAGCTTCACAATATGCATGAAGCTCTGAATATGGAAGCTGCTGAAGGAAACAGCACATTAATAATCAAGCCATGCCTGGCAAACTGGCAGTTTGTGCTTTTGGCTACTCCTAGACATGCATGGTCCAGTTTGACACTTAACTACTGATTGACTAAAGCATTTTCACACTCACTACAGGATTAAGACAAAATACAATGTCTGCTTATCACTCACACTTACAGTTCTTAAATAACCGCACAGCAACAGGACACTTAATCACCATCCCTCTGTTTGTTTTTAAACAAGTCAAACTTCGAAAAAGTTCTAACCTTTAAGTTGGTGAGCTATTCCCAGCACTAAATTAAAATAGTTTCTCTAACCTTAAACTCATGTGGCCAAACATGTTAGGACCCTGTCTTATTCCTATCAGTAAGATGCTAATACAGACTAAAACTACTCTATGATAATGTTGAAAAATGCTAGAGAGTCAGTTGTCATATTAATGGTGTCCCAAAGAACATTAGTGTCTGAAAATACTTCTAGCATTCGCCAAACTTGAAGGCCCAGAAATTCAGCAGCTACCCACAAATGCTTGAATGGTAACTCCTTAAACCGTGTTTCCCTGCACTAACGCACACTGAAGTAATTTAAGATAGGAAAACTACTCAATGGCACTCACTTCATTACGTGATGATAAAGATGAACAAAACATTACTAGTTTAACTTAGCTTAGGCACTGATACATTTCAACTTGCATTAAATACATTTATTGCAAACATCTTTACACAAAAATAAGTTCTCTCTAAGCCATTCACATGCAACTTACAACCAACAAGCTACTACCAAGGACAATGCAGATATTTATATAAGTCTCACATCTGCCACACGTGGGTGGTAAAATTATTACATCCTTTAGAATTGCTCATCCATGCACAGGTTGTTCACAGAAGTAACTGATAACAGAAGTCTTAAGAGCCAGATGTATTGTTACTTCCAAACCGCTGATTGACACTGTGAAGCAAGTGCTTTGGGAGGCAGGTCCATGAGTTGGCTAATATCTCTTTGAAGCAAATTACTGCTTCTAGGCACAGCCTTGGAAAAAGAATGAATATTTCAGTTACTATTAAAAACATAAGTGAAATAGCACAAAAGGTCAGAATTCTGTTTTTCTTAAAAGCTGTTTAGTTGACCTGTTCCCTCCAAAGTATTAGCTGTTTTCATTGTCAGAGGATTATGAAGTCTTTACAAAAGAATGGAAGCAGCAAGACTCCTTCCATTGCTGAATGCTACTTCAGCTTTCCTACAGGAATGTTATTAACTCAGTCTCCCAAGGATGCCTAGGAACCATGATCTGGTACTAAAGTCTATGTATTTTAAGTACAAGGTGTTAGTAAGCGAGAAGGAAAGAACAGGGGTGTAAGATTCAAAAAAATTTTTATTTTTTTTTACCTTACAAGAGATTTTGGTTGCAGAGAAAACACAAGTATCTCATTACTATGAGCCTGGAAAGAGATGTTAAATTAATATTTGAAGCCTTTATTGTTAAATGCATTGATAAGTTAATTCCTTAAAAAGCACCAAAAGTTTCTCCCTTAAACATCAAAATTTTCTTATGACATTGAAAGTCTTAGTCACTGATGGCAGAGAAAGGCGTTTCACAGTTGCAGGTTGCAGCTGCAGTGACAGATGCTAAGGGGGAGTGGGGGTGGTCACTTTTTAAAAAACGTTTTTCCACACGGCAGCACTAGAAGGTACATACTACATATATGAAATGCTTAAAAACAGACTTACTGCTTTGTGATGGGCAAGCAAGTTGTTGGCACAGCCACCAAAAACAATCACCTCTCCTTCTTCGCTAGCACAAGCTGTATGCCACAGCCTAGAAAATGAACAAGCCACACAATTATTAAGTACAGTGGGGAAGAGTCCAAGTACACCATTAATACCGTTACAGAGTAATGCTGTGAAATAAGATGTAATATTTATATGCAAGGTCAGTGCAGACAGGTTAGCTTCAGCATGTAATAATTTCTAGCAACAGTAAAGAATGACTTCAGTGGATATGTTATCATTCCCTGTACACAAACTACTTCGTAAGCTGTCTGTGGGGAAAAGCAAAGTAGTGCTGAGTGGTTCTGTAGTCTGATGACGGGCACTCATGAAGTTCATCTTTTGAAGGTAAACTAAAATTTATGGCAGAGAGTCCTGTGGCACCTTATAGACTAACAGACATATTGGAGCATGAGCTTTCGTGGGTGAATAAGATGGCACAGGACTCTTTGGCGCTTTTACAGATCCAGACTAACACAGCTACCCCTCTGATATAAAATTTACAGTAATCCTAGTTTTGGTAGCTGAAGGGTTTGTGAAGAAATATTGTTTGATGGTAGAACATTCTATTCCTTTCAATCAAGTCAATTATATCAGCGGCTTCCAGTTTTTGAGAGCTGAAGGAACCAGTTATAATAAGATTATCCAAACAATGAGACAAGATGAACCCTCACCATCCACAGTATCACAGTTCACCTGGTGTTTAACTCAGGTTATTACCGATACACCTTAGCTGCCTTATGGTACTTATATCAAATTTCAGTGTTTTTATCAAGCATCTGAAAAATGTTATGTAAATTTCAACATACTATTTAAGGCAGGTTTCTGAACCCTGCAGGAAGATTAACTGTAAGAAGGGTGCTTGGGCTCGGACAAAGGTTAGCTCTAGTAGATTACTACAATCTTCCTACAGAATTTTGCCCAGTAAGGAACGAGTACTTTCCCATATTGCCTTTTCTAAAAGATTAGCCTCAAGTTAACTAGCTACATAAGAATTATGACACTGAATCAGACCAGTGGTCCATTCAGTCTGGTATCTTGCTGCTGTGGTTAGTATTAGACACTTCAGTAAATGTACAAGTAGTGCCATACTAAGCAGGTTATCCTGCACCTGTCCCTCAGTTGAGGCTGGCTTATGCCTAGAAGTACTGAGATTTATCATCATTCTAAAACATTTTATCAAATGTGACTGTGCTTAGTCTGATCCATGAGTGCAATCCTTGGATCTCTGTCTCAGTTGCAACTTGTACCAACAAGTTCCACAGACCACTTATGCAAAAGAGTATTTCCTTTTCTAAGTTTGTTACCTTTCACTTCTATTCTGTGTCCTTTTGTTTTCAGTACAATAAAGCGTAAGAGGACCTCTATGCCTTCCCTATATTGTTATCTTGTATCTTCTTCTAAACAGTCCCAATTATGTGAATCTTTTCATTCCTTTAATTATCTTTTGACAAACATCTCTGAACTCCCTCTATTACAGCTTGACATTGAGTGACCAGAACTTAAATCATCTTCACTTGGAATACTGTTATGGTGGCATTACAATGTTTTCCATCCCATTTTATGCACCCTAACACTGCTAATTTTATGACTTCACTTAAAAAGCAATGGTCTCTCTTTAGACAATGTGCATCAAGCAAAGTACTCTGAGGCAAAGCCAGCTGTCAGCCAGGACAATCAAAGCTTTGCGATTCTCCTTATGTCCAGAGCAGCAGTTTTAAACAAACGTTCTGCTAGTAAACTGAGGATGGATTTCCAAGTCTGGCACGTGAAGGTCTACTTTGCCTGTCAAGTACTAGAGCTTTGTGTACTAACATGACTAAAATGGACAATCTAGTTAGTTCTCTGCCATTTTATAGGCTAATAGTTACGCAGAACAGTAATATAGTTTTGAGTTCCAAACAATGTAGTCACAGAGAGAGATGCAGGAGTCTATCAGCACACAGACATATAGCTACCTTAATCCTGCACCTTCATAAAACAGGATGTATTATCATGGTGGGGTAAGAGCAACCAATCTGATTTATCACTACTTTAAAGTTAAAAAAGATGCAGTATTAGGGAAAAAGTGATCCAAGTCTTGTGTGTGCCATACCAATGCTACAGACTGCCTCCTAAGATTTCCTAGACACTATTACTGGTTTTATACATTTCCAATAACGTGTGTACACCTTACCTTGGTTTTTCAGAATAATTATGCTCAAACTGTTTCCACTCATTCTTACTGATACAATAAATCCAAGCATCACCTATAAATACAAAGATATATTAACCCTTGTCACTGTTGCCAGAACAAGTATGTTCTGGTATAACATAAGAATACAGTGTTTAACCATGTGCGTCCCCAATTCTTCAGGACTGAAATTTGCAATTTGTGGCTAGCTGTGTGAAAACTTGCTCTCACTGGTGGGTTTTCTGTGGCTAGGACAGAGTAAAGAGAGGCAGGTGGGGAACCTATGCTTTTATCCCTTGCTCATACCAGTAACAAAACTTTCATTAGGGAATGAAATCTAAGTGTGTACAAACTTCAAAAATTGTAAACTGTTACTTCTCATTCAGAGCTGGGAGTGTAGTGGTTTTGTAGAAAAGAAAAATACAGCCACAAAGTCGAATATAAATTACTAATCTTCTCCTCCTCCTCTCTGGCTCCCACTCCACATGACTGCATGTATAGGAGACCATTACACACAAAACACTGAAATCCTTATTTATGTTTTTTAAGTCCTTCAATCACCAAGTGAAATTATACCTTGTGTACACATGTGTAGGTATATAGTCCTCTTTACATCTTTCCATTTATGGAAGGAAGAGATAAATGTCTTGTCATTTTAAATTCCTTCTAAAACACATAGACCAGACTGAAATGATGGAACGCTTTTCCTCATGGAAAACAGCTTACCTATGAAAACTAGATGTCATTTCATGATGTAATATTATTAATGAAGTTTTCATAAGCCTCTCTAAATGTGCATTTGATCTTGATAAAGTTTACAAAACAAAGCTGATTACATGTTGAATTAGACAAGAGTAGTGTTGCTTTTTTAATCATCATAAGAAATCAGTCACATGATGGCCAGTCTGATGATGCAATTCTTGCTTTCCCCAGGGGCTAGTGTAACTCATACAGGTTGGGGGACTGGTATAGGTTGGGGGACTCTGGGAATAGTTTGCCATCACATGTTCCATTAGTCTGAATGGATTTTACACTACGCAAGGTAGTTGACTATAATCAAATAGCACTTTTCAAAGATAAGCCTAATACCTTCAGTACTGACAAGGCTGAACAAGTCTACAGCAGGTCACCTAACTACACAGATTGTCACATTGCTGAAAAGATTAAGAAATGAGCTCTCAGCTTCTGATTGGACTTGGAATGCTCTATTTTAAAAAAATGGCATTGCTGCTATGAGACATGAACAATGAGCACTGCAAAATGTTATTCATGGAAATAGTCAACGGCTAGGACACTAGAGAGGGACTCAGGAGACCTGGGTTCTATTCCCAGCTCTGCTACTGATTTGCTAGATGACCTTGGGCAATTAACCTGTGCCTCAGTTTCCCCATCTGTAAAATGGAGACTCTGATACTGACCTTTATAAAGCATTTTGAGTTTTATGGGTGGAAAGCACGAGGGTATTACTGAGACACTGCTAGTAGAGAGTTTACTTTGACACTTCAGCATGCAATTATATAGAATTTGGAGAGTGTAAAGTTTCCTTGGAATTACTTACTCAGTGGCTGCTTATCGGTGGTAAACCCTCCGAAGAGAAATAGGTGATCTGATGAAACTGGAGTTAAGGAATGCCACGATCGGCCTACTGGGCAAATGCCTTGTGTAATTCTGCATATAAACAAAAAAGCACCCCAAGTTACAGACCAGCTAAAACACAATGCGGACTTTTTTGGGCCCAATGATTTTTCAGATATTAAATCTATACACTTGAGTACTGGATGCTAACTTTGACCAACTATTAGCAACAATTCAGTTTCTTCCTGAGGAAGGCACAGTTCATTTCTCAATGATTACAGGTCAGACTTCCTGGAAAGAGTTATTGCAGACAGATTAATCCAATGAAGACAGAATAGTCTCAAATAATGGCAGTCTGAATGGTAGAAGGCATTTTACTCATCTCCAGACACTTTAAAATTAGTGATGGCCAGTGAAACAAGGTACTAGAACATAAACGTTCAGTCGTACCTCTCTAAAAGCAGTGCACTTGATGGTAAATACTTTGAAGTTCTGTTAGCATGATTTGCAGGTGAAAAAGCACATCTACAAATACAATTATGTACTGCCTAAAAAAACCAACAATGACTAAAGAGCTTTGATACCTACATTTCAGTCCACTCCCATGTGTCCAAATTAAGATGATAAAGATCATTCATTCTAGAATCCTAAAATAAAATAGATAAAAGTTGAATGAAACATTCACTTTAGAGATTCAGCAGCAACACTGTAAAACTGTTCTTACACTTACTCGGTATCTGCCTCCAAACACATAGCCTCTGTTCCCAACTGTAGCACAGGCATGGGCTGCTCGGGGTGAGGGGGATTTACCCTGAGATAAGAAAATATTAAAATTAGAAGGAAGACTTGTTTAACAATATTATTCAGATAATGGTATTGAGCAGAGACTGGAAACTAAGAAAGGAAATCTGGTCAGAGATCTTTAACAGCTCCAAAATTACACAGATGTTATATTCAAGATAAAACCAAATACCGTTTTCCTCCAGAAACTCATGATCAGCTAAAGGGGAGAAACCCTGGATCAACAGTCTGATTTAAGGTGACTGGCAGCAGGTGAGGACAGGGGAGAAGATGGGGTTGCATTCATCTATGTAAGGGAGACCCAGGAGACCCAGATTTTACTTGTTTGGGTGGGAGGTGGGTTGGGAAGCCATCTAAGAAGAGGAAGGAAAGGTTTCAATTAAAAAAAAATTTTAAAAAAATCCCATCCTTCAGAATATCAAGTCTGGCTTTGGTGGGGGACTTAAGATGGACAAGATGTATATGGGGAACTCTCTCAGACCTTAACTGAAAAGATGAGATGGGGAAGCGAAAAATATTTTTCTTACAGCTGATTCCAGGGCATGAGATCAACCGTTTCAAACTCTTTGTCTTAACTATCTGAATAAAATGTCATTTCCCATCAGATTTTACTTCCTTAGTATCCATGGCAATATAATCCTATTAGTTTGCTTCTGAACAATTGAGACAGCTTTTGTGTCCAATGTGTAGCACTACAGCATGCACTGATTTTTCTTTATTTTGATCCTTCATTCAGCAGCCAAGTGAGTTTAAGATTGCCAAACTCAAGAGCTGAGGTGGGTGAGTTAATATCTTTTATTGGACCAACTGCTATTGGTGAAAGAGACAAGCTTTCACCAACAGCAGCTGGTCCAATAAAAAGGTATTATCTCATACATCTTGGGGACCAAAAGGGCTACAATAACACTGCAATCTCAAGAGCTGTCAGTCTCTCAACAACAGGTTGGAGTTAGGTTGTAAATTTCACTTTGCTGATTTCCCTATAAAAGCAGCAACTAGGGAATAGGTAGGTTCCTACCAAATTCATGGTCCATTTAATGGTCATAGGATTTTAAAAATTATAAATTTAATGATTTCAGCCATTTAAATATGAAATTTCAGTCTTGTAATTGTAGGGGTCTTGACTCAAAAAGGTGTTGGGGGGGAGGTGTCGCAAGGTTATTGTAAGGGAGGTTGTGATACCGCTACCCTTACTTCAGCTGGCTGCGGTGCTGTCTTCATAGCTCAGCAGCTGGAGAGTGGCGGCTGCTGGCTGGGAGCCCAGCTCTGAAGGCAGAGCCATCACCAGCAGCAGTGCAGAAGCAAGCATGGGATGGCATGGTATTATCACCCTTACTTCTGCCCTGCTGCCTGCAGGGCCGGGCCCTCATTCAGCAGCCACCCCTCTCCGGTTGCCCATCTCTGAAGGCAGCAGCACTGTCTTCAGAGGTGGGCGCCTGGCCAACAGCTGCTGCTTAGCTCTGAAGGCAGCACAGAAGTAAGGGTGGCAATGATCCCTTCCATCCCCAAAATTACCTTGTGGGCCCCCTGCAACTCCCTTTTGGGTCAGGACTCCCAAATTGAGAAATGCTTGTCTCTCCATGAAATCTGTTTGTATAGGGTGAAAGCACACAGATTTCACGCTCCGTGATGTGTTTTTCAGGACTGTGAATTTGGTGGGGCCCTAGAACTAGGACACTGGAGCATGAGAGGAAACCGATCACTGAAAGATTGAGACACGGAAGCACACTGCCAAATTTACAAACAGGCACAAACAGAATGCAAGCAGCCCATTTCCTGGAAGTGGAAGGGACCTGAGGTATATGCCTGCTTTACCACAATTAATGTCAACCCCCTTCCAATGTTCTGAAGAACACTAATATAAGCAAGCAAGCATATATTTATTCAAAGCAGACTTTAACAGATGGTGCCTCAAAACATACAAAATTTTTCACTTCTATAGTTCTTTGCATGTGAGGACTTCAAAGCCAATTATAAACACATGAATGCAGCCTCACCAAACCCAAGTTTGGGAGAGAAGTACAGTCTACACTTGAAGGCTATTTAAATAAGTTATATATATTCAAGTCAACAGAGCCTGATCAAATTCACCCCAAGTACTTAAGGAACTAGCAGAAGCAATCTCAGAACCATTGATGATTAACTCCAGTACTCATGGAGAATGGGTAATGTCCCAAAGGGCTGGAGAAGGGCAAACAGAGAGAAAAAGGGGAAAAGAGGACAAGGAATTATTCATCTGTCAGCCTAACTTTGATACTTCAAAAGCTACTGGAACAAATAATTAATAATCAATTTGTAAGCACCTAGAGGATAAGAGAGTAAGAAGAAATAGCCAACATGGATTTGTCAAGAATAAATCATGCCAATCCAATCTAATTTTCTTTACGACAGGATTACTGGATTAGTGGATTGGGAGAAGCTGTAGCTGTGATAGATCTTGACTTTAACAAGGCTTTTGACACTGTCCCACATGACATTCTCATAAGACGACTAGGGAAATGTGGTCTAGATTGGATTACTATAAAGTAGGTGCACAACAGGTTGAAGGACCGTACTCAAAGGGTAGCTATGAAAGGTTCGCTGTCAAACTAGGAGGACCTATGTAGTGGGGTCCCGCAGGGGTCTGTCCTAAGTCTTGAACTATTCATACCAGGGAACAGTAATTGCCAGTACCACACCTTCTACCATTGTATCAGGGGAAGACAGACCAGAGCTAGAGAAAAAATGTGAGGTTGGACGATACAAGTAAACTCTTAATATGAGGCGAGGACACTGGGGGCGGGGAGGGGGGGGGGAGCAGATCTGCCAATAAAATAACTACTGAAGTTATATGACTACAATATAGAAGTGGTACTTCAATTGCTTAAAGCCACTGCTACTGAGGCAAATCACTGCTGGAAGCCCATGGAGGCACCTATGTAAAACAGCCTTTTGATCTGTAGACTTCCTCTTTCTTAATGAGTATCAGAACAAAACTAAAAAAACCATACAGGCCTAGCAAGTGATGATACTTTGCATAGTATTGCTACTCTTTATGTCCCTTCTAGTGTCAATCCTAGAAAAAGCTGCCATTTCTGCTAAAGATTTATGTTTTACTCAGTGTCAAAATGCTTTTAAAAATTACCGTGGTTATGGGCTGGCTCCAAGAAAAAGTTTCAGTGTCCAGAACATGTACGTGATCATTCCATCCTCTAGGCTGACCTGAGTTCTTTAGAAAATTGATGAAAAAACTATTACATTTCCATTTTAATGAACATATTATGCACTAGCACCAGAATGTTTTCTGCTGAAAATTACTCTTAGGTGGAGAAAGAAGGTTACTTACCCAAAAAGAGGTTTCATCAAATTCAAAAGTTCCTATTGGTATCCCTTCAGGCGAATAACCATAACCTCCAAAAAATATTAGCCTGTTCAACAGAAATTATATCAAGATTATCAAAAGCAAGTACCATCGTATGGCAATCTCTACTATTACAGCGTAATGCTCCGTAAAGGCTTTTCGCACACAGCATAATGGGAAAACCCACTATGCTCCCTTGACTTTGTTACCAAATGACAAGTAAAGTTTTTCTTATTCTCAAAGATGTTTAGGGTTGAGCACTTTTAAAATGTTTATTTAGAATCAAACACAGCACAAGATTCAATGTATAAAATGTATTCTCTGCCCAGTTTTGTTCGGCTTAGATACAATACGCCAACAAGAATGAAAATCTTATTAAAAAAGGTCACAAAGAGAACTGAAAAAATTTGTTCATGCTTGCTTACTTATTTTTATAAACCCAAACTCCAAGTTTGTCCTTTGATGAGGGGGGAACACCTTGACATTCTACTCTAACCCACTGCAACACTTTGTCCTTGGATCTGGAGTTTAACATGTAGAACTGCAAGACAATAAGAGTTTTTTTAACCCACACAATTAGAGACTAACAAATGTTTCAGTATATTGATTAGCATGCGTCAGCATAAAAGTGTATAGTTCTTTTCCAAGCTCAGAATACTATGATGAAATATTCTGAGGTCACACGTAAGGATCCAACAACCCCCCGAAGTAGGCCCTTAATGCTGTTCTACATCTGTGAAAGAAGTATTAGCGCTGAACTTAATTTTCTCCCATCCTAGGGTGAAAAGCAGTAGTACTCTCCCAAGTTCCTGCCATTTGAATGTAAAATAGTTCACTCAGCAAATTTTTTATATAATCATCTCTCTTTTCTTGTACACTTTGCTGTGCAGAGGGACAGCTGATGTTGAATGTAACTTGTCATTATGCTAATGATGAAGTCTATCAGTGACATGAAAATGAAGCTGGTCAGATGTCTGACCAGCCTGCCTGCATCATCATTTCATCAGTTTACACTCAGTTTATGTTTTAAGAGTATCTTTTTTTTTTAAGTGAAAGCTTAGATTCTCTAAGCATGAGATGGATGGAAGGAAGAGAGAGAGAAACATTTCACCGAACTACCACAAACCAGCTCAATTCATCGCCATTTCTATCCATTTGCAAGTTTAAGATTTCAGTGGATTTTTGAAGCTCCCAGCCTTCAAAATTACGTAGACTCAAAGAATCTATGTAATATGACTACAGAGTGAATTTGGCCAGTACACTAGGATTAACAACACTTATTTTGCCTTAACTACAACTACTGGAGAGAAGGATGTTTTACAGCATTGCAATCTACTCCTTCAGTCATCCCAAACTATCTAGACTAGATAACTAGACTGACCTAATCCATTCCCAAAACCTGTATCAGCCAATACAGATATAGAGAAATTAAACTGGAGGAAGTCACTGTGTCAGTCGTCTGAATGAAAAGCTCAGACTGGTAAAACTACTATTGTAAGTTGTTGCTTCTTTGGCATGTGTAAAAAAGTAACATTTGTTTGGATTACTTCAAGTTTGAGGAAGCGATTGCAGGAGAGAAAACTAGTTTCTCTGTTCCAAGCAACGAACATCCAGACAGAAGATGAAGGTATGTTGTAGGAGAGGATGTGAAGGACCTAATGACTTGCTGCCTGTTCAGCATTCCCCAGTCATTAACATGACAGTATCAAGGCTTGGTTAACAAAGTCTAGCAGACATACTATATCTGTTCAGAAGGAAGAGCTTTTGTAGTTTATGAAGAGTGATATTTTCATGCTTTGGATGCATTTTAATGTGCTTAGAAGTCAGTCTTATCTTTAGTACAGAATGGGGATACAAATATTGTCCATTGGAACCTCTTTAACAGAAAGGGTATAATTCATCTTCAGACACTTACCTTGTTTGTATTGCCACGTGCATGATGCCCTCCAAATAAATACAATACTTTGTCTACACACACAGCACAACTGCCTGACATGGAAGGTGGAACATCCCCCTCTGTTTTTTTTTTATTCCTGGAAAGATACACAAAAGCATTTAAAAACTGATAAAAAGGAAAAGACTATTATGTCTGAAGTCAAAGCATTCAATCTGACTAGCTGAGTTATTAACGACAATAGGTGTTTGTGGGATATTCAGGACTCCAGTTTTGACTCATTTGGATCTTTGTAGTAACAGCACTTCAAATACACTGAAAAACCCTCCTTTTACAAAGATGTATTTTTGGGGGATTCTCCATGTCCAATTCAGAGGACTAAGGATCCTCCTCCCCCTTCTACCTTTTTGAAATGAAGATTCTCAGACACAGAGAATCCTCCTTTAAAAAACACATCTTGATGAAAAAAAAAAAGAGGATTTTTTAATGTTTTCAAAGTGCTGTAATCACAAGGATGCATTTCCAAACTCAAGGCTCCACATGACCACAAGGACAGCAACTGCCAAGTAAGACTGGATGGGACTCCCTTCTGAACCAGTTAATACTGTTCCTTAAAGAGTTTAGGGCACTTTGCAGGATAAGTCCCTAGCTGTCTAGAGAGGTGAAGCAATACATAACGCCCACCAACAACAGCAGGAATGCAGCTTCTGAACAAATTTCAGGTTTTTTTTGTTGGACAAGGAGGCAAAAATAGTATATGAAGTTGAACAGATGTTTTTAATTTAAAAAAGATAGTGTACCTGCAAAGCACGATGAAGAAAATGCTATCTGAACATAAGTTTATTTCATTAGGTTATTTGTTGTAGTATGTTATAAATATATACAATCTACAGAAACTATATTTGATATCAGGGGTTCTCAAATATTCCGCAGTGTTTGTCACACCTTAATGGAGAAACTGTCTTGGGAGACACCTCCTCTCCCATTTAGGGTCAACTGACATCCCTGTGGCAACTACAGCAATCATTTACATGGAAAAATAAGATTAAGAAAACTTAATATTTAAACTTTCATAATGCACTTTGCAGGGTGAATACAAATCAGTGATTTAAAAGAAAAAACACACCCACGAAGTCACAGATTAAAAATTTGAATTTGACAACCCATGTTAAGGTTTAAATAATTATTCAAATAATTTCAATTATACAAAAAAAAATACCTAACCAGTACACACAGTATTTGCTGCCAAATTTTAAAGGTCAAACCACTGAACTGGTGGAAGCCACTGCCTAAGCTCCTTGAACTAGAGTCTGTTGAAGTGCTAACTCAACCTTTGACAGTAGTAGCCTCTCCTGCAGATGAATAAAGTGAAATGAAGAAAATATTTTCTCTGCAACTAGTTCAGCTCAGTTACTAATTTAATTCCAAGTTAAGAAACCAACTGGGAGTTGAAACACCAAGAAAGCTTGTTTTCCACTTCCTGTTTAAGAATAAAAACCAGGGATCAGAGGATAAGATCTATTCGTTCTAAAATCATGAAGAACATGGTGACCAGAAACCTCAGTTCAATTCACTAACTATAGTTAATACTGCCTTTGTTTAATAAACCAGTTAGTTTTGAATGCAAAACATACTTTGATGTTTTTTTCTTATGTTTCCAGCACATTTAGGATAGTTTTATTTTTAAAAAATTAAAATGCCATTTTTGTGTATTTTTAATTTTTGTTTCCATCCAAGTAGAGCTTGACATAGATCACAAGTGAAAAATAATCATACTCTAGTAAATAAGTAATGCATCATTTTCTAAAATAAAAAAAAAAAGGTAAAAATTAAGAATCTAAGTAAGTGTATGTGGAACTGTATAACAGCTTAAATAAATGTGTATAGATATAGTGTATGCTCCTGGTTAGCAAAAAGTACCACCAAATTTAGTGTATAAGCTATATTTACTAGCAAATCAAATCAACCTTTCTTTAGAAAAATAATTAAAAGGTACAAATGCAAAACACAATTAAAATGGATTTAAATCAAAGTTCCCTGCTTGCTGATTAAAGTCAGTGATTTAAATTGCTTATATTTAAATCAAAGGACCCTGGTGTGGCAGTTTGTCATCTGGAAATGAGGAAATGCAGTGCCATGTTGACCAGATAGTTTTCTGCAGGTCACCAGCAATTCCTCCATGGATCATCAGTATGATTTATAGATCAGTTTGAGAACCTCTTTATTTTTCTTTTCTTAAGTCAATGTCTTTATTTTAAAGTCACTCATGTACTGTACCATCTTCCAGTTTCCATGCTGTAGATCCATATTTCATCTCTAGGCAGATAGAAGTCATAAAATCCCCTAACTTGAGCATTCTGCAGGGACAGCAGAGAAGAGAAAAGGGACTATTATAAAAGGCTTGACATTTTATATCATGTACAGTCAAATGTTTTCAGGCCTGCCCTCCTTTCCCCTCAGAAACAATTCAATCTATTTGTAAATGTTTATGAAACAGGAGTCAGAGGAGGGATGAGTAGTGTGATCAGTGCAGGCTGCACTTCAGTGATTCCACTTGTGTAACAGCCCTCAGGAAGCAGTTACACACTGTGACAAATTCAAGCAGTCTCAGGGCTACTTTAGCTTGTGTTGGGGACTGCACCAGCTCACAGCAGACTCCAGGATCAGAAGAGTATTAACATGGGTTAAAGCCACCTTTGCAAACTCCTCCCTCTGGCACACTAAAGTTCTAGCATGAGGATCTGCATCCAGACTTTTTTTTTTAAAAATGATTTTGCCAGATGGTGGTGGAATACACTAGGCACCTTGTTTCCAGATATCTGCAAAAAATTTAGTTTGCTGTCAAATGAAAATAAATTTGGTGACCTTACCGTTGTGACTCGGACAAACAAGAACTAGATCATAATATGGTTTTATTTTTTGTTTAAACTATATATACACCAACATGATTAGCAGTCTACTCAGAAACTCTGAACTCTAATGTACCGCTGAGTAGGAGTGTGCTGGAAAAGCTATGTGGATAAAATTGTTAAGTGCTGATCTGCGCCATGTCTTGGTCAACCAACTGACAATATTTCCTTATCTTCCAGAGGATTAAATACCTTACAAGAAAGAAAGAAAAGAAACCCCATCTCCTACAAATAGCCACTGATTAGTCTTCAGAGCATTTATTTAACATCATTTTACAAGGGTCACACCATTTCTAACGACTTACATGTCATCTTATAGTTCAGTACTTGGCATGTCAAACTTTTTTTGAGCGGTTACATTATGTATTTAGAGTCTTGTTGAAATACTGAGTAAGGCCAGTCAACCTCGGCAGCATCCCCAATGACAGACGCCTGGGTCAGTGCAAAGAGAAACTGTTTTGTTAAATAAGGAGTCCTTAACTGAAGTAATATATTAAAAGAATAACTACTTGAGAAGGGTACCTTATAGCCTCCCCAAACAAACATGCAGTGTCCATCAGTGACTGCTACATGCCCACTGCGCTCTGCTGGGCTGCTGTTCTCCAGCTGCTCAAAGTTGTCCTCAGCTGGAGCTGGGAGCTCTTCATCTGCCTGCAGCTCTTCATTATCATCAGCCATTTTGATACAGCGCTATCTTCCTAAAACAGACATGTGGGACTTTTAATAACCACTGGGTGAAACAATGAGTAAAGAAACTCCACAGAGCTGCTGCCTTCACACAGGTGAAATATGCAAAATGGAAACATGGTGGAAGAAAGTTTCGACCGGGTGGGCTGGAGTTTCCCTGCGCACCACACTCCTGTGGGTTGCCACTTGGAGCAGAAGTCTCTGCTGTGTCCCTTCCACAGGCACAAACACACAGCGGGATTTAAAGGCCTCGCGTAAGGACCCTTGGCACAAGTTGCTGCTACCGCAGCCCCTCGGAGCGCGTCCACCCCAGCAAGGGGGAGCGAAACCCACCCTGCCCCGCAAAGACACGGGGGAGGGGGGGTGCGCCTCACTGACAGCCAGGGGCCCCGCCCACCCCGCGCTCGGTGCCGGAGGGACAGCAGCCGCCGAGCGGGGGCCCCCGAGCCTGGCGCTGCGCTCGGGGGGGCACCGCCGCCCGGCCCCTCGCGCGCAGGGACAGGCCCCAAGGCTGCCCCGGGCATCGAACCCGCCGGGCCCCTCCCCAACGCCGCCGCAGGGCGGGGGCAGGCGCTTCGCGCCACCCGACTCACCTCAGCGGGCCACCCAGCTTGGTGTGGGTCACCACTGTCAACATCCGCCGCGGCCGCAGTCCGTCCCGGCAGCCTCCGCGCCCCAGCGCGCTCCGCCCGCAGACGTCGCTCGCGCGCCGCCTCCTCTCCAAAAACCGGAGCGGGGAGGGACAGCGGTGCCGGGCGCGAGCGATGCCGCCAGGTTGCAGGCTAGATGCAGGCCAGACCCCCAGGTCCTGGTTCCAGTCCGTGGCTAGTTATGATGTGTTCCTATTAGCACTGCGCTAGGTGCTGTACAAAGGTGGATAAGGAACTGGTTAAAGGGGAGACTCCAGCGGTCGTACTGAAGGGTGAACTGTCAGGCTGGAAGGAGGTTACTAGTGGAGTCCCTCAAGGACCGATCTTATTAACCTTTTGTTACTGACCTGGCACAAAGAGCGGGAAGTGGCTAATAGTTTGCGGATGACACGAAGCTGGGGGGTATTGCTAACACGAAGAAGGACCAGGATACTATACAGGAAGATCTGGACCACCTTGTAAACTGGAGTAATAGTAATAGGATGAAATATAATAGTGACAAGTGCAAGGTCATGCACTTAGGATTAATAATAGAGAATTAGATATACGTTGGGGACGCATCAGTTGAAGCGACGGAGAGGAGAAGGACCTGGGGTATTGGTTGAAGCAGGAGACTATGAGCCGCAATGTGATATGGCTGTTAAAAAAGCAAATGCGGTGTTAGGATGCATCAGGCGAGGTATTTCCAGCAAGGAGAAGGAGTGCATTAGTGCCATTATATACGGCGCTGGTGAAGCCCACCTGGAATATTGTGTGCAGTTCTGGTGTCCCATGTTTAAGAAGGATGAATTCAAACTGGAACAGGTTCAGAACGGGCTACTAGGATGATCGAGGAATGGAAAACCTGCCTTATGAAAGGAGACTCCAGAGAGCGTGGCTGTTTAGCCTAGCAAAAGAGGCTCCGGGATATGTTGCTCTATATAAATATATCGGGATTAACATTAGGGAGGGAGAGAATTATTTAAGTTTAGTACTAAGTAGGCACGAGGACGAGGGTACAAACTGGATATTAGGAGTTAGATCTTGAAATTAGACGAAGGTTCTACCATTAGGGAGTGAAAGTTCTGGAACAGCCTTCTGAGGAAGTAGTGGGGCAAAAGACTTATCTGCTTTAAGACTAAGCTTGATAAGTATATGGAGGGAGTTATATGGGATAGTTTAATTTGGGCAATTGATCTTGGATTTTCGCAGATAAGTTTGCTCAATCAGTCATGTGAGGTGAATGGTGGATGGGATGGAAACTGGATACTGCAGAGAATGCTTTCTTGGGATAGCGGCGAATCTTGCCACAGCTCAGGGTTTAGCTGATCGCCATATCCTTGGGGTCGGGAAGGAATTTCTCCAGGGCGGATTGGACAGAGGCCCTGGAGGTTTTCGCCTCCTCTGCAGCGTGGCAGGGTTGCCTTCTGGGGATTGCTCTGCAGCTTGAGGTCTCAGATCATATTTTGAGGATTTCAATAACTCAGTCATGGGTTAGGGGTTGTTATAAATGTGTATGGGTAGGGTTTTGTGGCCTGCCTTGTGCAGGAGGTCAGACTAGATGATCATATTGGTCCCTTCTGACCTATGAGTCTAAGTAGGGCTGCCTGCTGTCCTGGCAGCTGGAAATCTTCCCAGCTCAGTGCGTTAGAAGACCTGGGTTTTGTCAGACACGCCCCTATTGGGAGCCTGAGGCAGCAGTGGCTGCGCACAGGATGCTCTAGCTCCCGAGTATTTGGGACATGCAGAGATGGGGTGGCTCAGGAGCAGCGAGGGCTGCGGGCAGGCTGCCTCCGGCGGTTTGCCTGCGGAGGGTCCGCTGGTCCGAAGCTGCGGGACCAGCAGACCCTGCGAAGGCAAAGCGCCAGAGGCAGCCTGCCTGCCTGCCTGTACTTGGGGTGGCAAAATCCTTAGAGCTGCACACGCAGAGCAGGTTCTGGCTATGGGGTTACCGCCAGGTGGGAATACTAGGGATCAGCTGGTGCCATATCCTGTTTGCCAAGGTCAGTGGCCAGGACAGCCCTGGCAGCAAATGCGTGCAGGGGCTGGTGCCATCCCCCAGGAATGGGATAGGACAGCCCAGGGGCTGAGTAGATGGGCCCATTGTGCAGCCCATGGGGGATGAGTAGGCAAGTGGCGGGTAAGGGAGGGGGGCTGAAGAGATGAGTGGGCAGTGGCGGGGGCTGAGGAGGTGAGCCAGAGGGGTGGGGGGCTGAGGAGGCGAGTGAGGAGTCAGTGGCTGACCTGTTCTACTGATCTGGTCTGGCTCCCATCCCCTCTCCAAGGATTGCAGCTGTCTGGAGGTGCTACCTTCCTCAGTCACACCTCATTCATTCAACAAGGCAATTGATTACAAAGTCGGGGGAAGATCTTATTCTACTTCTAGACAAAAGACATTTTTCTTTTACCTTAATTATACTACCTTAGAGGGCCGCTAGAACATATTACCAAGGTTCAATACTGCTATTTCGGTGGGGAAGTGCTGGGGAAGGAGGGTTTGTTTCCACGGGGCGGGTGGTGCTGTAGGGGGGTCGGCCCTTAGCTATTTTCTTTGGCGTAATATGGCCCTTGCCGCTTTACGAGTTATGCAGGCCTGGGATACGGCGTGCCGAGGGGGAGGCCAGGTGTATGTGGTAGAAGGTAGGGGGCAGTATATGACTTGTTTTTTTTATCTCAGAGGGCAGATGCCCCATATTTTTTGTATTCAGAGGTGGCAACCCTCATGTGAGCACAAACAGAAATAGGGTCTCTGCCCCAAAGTTACAATATTAAATTATTCACTACCTACCCCCTGTTCCTTACTCCACGCTGACCTGAACTTCATAGTTGTGGGGGTCACATAGTGGCCCTTAGGATAATTAATTTAACCTTGACCCAAGAGTTGATTCTATTCAAACAGACACTTGTGTCTACATGTAGCCCATTGGCTTCAGCATGGTCCTATACAAGAATAGGTCTATCCCTGCAGAGTCATTTGCAGGACTGGGACCTTACATTGTCTTTTCTGGGTGATTCAAAGATAACACAGGTGGCAGTGCTCAAGTCAAAGGAGAAAAATGGCCCTTAGAATCAAGACAATTATTTTTGAGTTAATTAATATATACTGAATAAACTGCGTAGGCAGCAATTAAAGCAATTGTGATTTGTGATTTTTCTAGAGTTATTCTTCTAGAGTGACTCCAAAGAAAGGTTGGAGTGAAGCCATGTGGCAGATCAAGGGATAAAAATGGAGGTGGAAATCCACAAGCAAAGCTCTTGAAGGAGTAACATCCCTGGAGACTGCACAGGAAGTTATCATCTGGTCTCACGTCTCTAGACCTGCGACCAACCGGAGTAAACAGAAAATTGCCCAAAAGCCACATCCACCGAAGAGCACAGCCTCCCTTGCACATACATATGGTGGTTCCTTTGAGCAGCTGGACTCCCGGGGAAGGAAAAAGATGAATGATCAAAAAGGTCTGAGGGACTTGTGGAAAATGTGCCACTCAAATTCCACCATCTAAGATTCTGGTGGATGGCATTAGAAAGCTTGTTTGACTACTAACCCAAATCTTTGGCTGATCACGTTACATGTGTCCACTGATCTCTCTGGACAAGGTTTTGGGAGAAAGATGAATGCCTAATTGTCTACATCTCAATCTTCCAGGGAATTTGACACCACTGAGATGCTGAATAAACTAACTGGAGTAGTAAAAGGAAAAAACAGTTACCTGACTTTCCGTGTTGTTTTTTGAGATGTGTTGCACATGTCTATTCCAATCTCTGACAAATGTGCACAAGGCACACTTGCACACATTTGTCAGAGATTTTTTTACCAGTACCTGTTGGGGCAGCATGAGCACTCTTGGGTTCTTTGTGCCACTGCACATAGATATAAAGGGCCATGCTGCTCCGGATCCTGCTTAGTTCCTTCCTAGCCAAAAGCCTCCAATAGAGAAAAGGAGGGTAGGTTGTGGAATGGAAATAGACAACATATCTCGAAGAACAACCACTGCAGATAGGTAGGTAACCGTTTTTTCTTCAAGTAATTCGAACTGGCAGTGGGCTCAAGAGTCTACTTGAACAAGGTTTGAAAGATTTCTCATCCGAATCTGGCATTGTCTCTGGCTTGATGAGAGATGGCATAGTGAGAGGCAAACATATGAAGCAATGACCAGGCTATCACCTTACAAATATCCAGAATTGGAACCCTAGCCAGAAAGGCCACAGAAGTTGCCTGCGACCTGGTTGAGTGAGCCATCACATGATTTGGAGGTGCAACATCAGCCAATCTCTAATAAAAACAGCTGGAAATTCAGGCAGAGATCCTATGAGTGGAAACTGGTGAATCCAAGTTGAGGCCTGCTTGGATACAAAAAAGATGACTTTTTTGTTCTCTTGTTGCAAACAGGTCCACTTGGGGAGTTCTCCACTGCTGGAAAATTGACCTGGAAATGTCCAGTCAAAAAGACCGCTCTTGGTGCCCTGCGAAGGACCTGCTCAGGTGGTCTGCCGGAGTCTTTTTAGCTCTCAGAAAGTAACCAGCTTTCAGGTTGATAGAACTGGCGATGCAGAATTTCCACAGAAGGATTGCCTCCTGGGATAACTTTGTGGATCTGGCCCCTCCCTGGTTGTTTACATAAAATATAGCTGTTGTGTTGTCTGTGAGCACCAATAAGTTCCACTTCCTGTTGTGCAGAAGGAACACCATGGAAGTCAGACAAATGGCCTGGAGCTCCCTGATATTTATATGGATACTCAGATCCTGTGGAGATCAAAGGACATGAGTCTGAAGGTGACCTAAGTGAGCTCCCCATCCTACATCTGATGCATCTGTAACTAGAGTAACAGCCTGTTGTGGAGGGACAAAGGGAACTCCTTGCAAACACTGTCTGTATTACTCCTGGGGGAATTCTGCGCCACTACACAGTGCAGAATTTTGCAGAAATTAATGGTGTGCGCACTGCATACAAAATTTCCTTCCCCCCGCACAGAAATGGGCTGCAGAGATGTTGGCTGCCACTATGGGCCACTGGACCCAGCAGAGTTCAGTTCATGAACAGAAGACAAGGTGGGGAAGAGGAGGAGGGAGCTGGAGGATTCCTAGCAGTTGCAGTTCCCAGCCTGCCCTGAAGGAAGGAAGCAGTGGCATGCAGGAAATTCCATGCAAGTTTGGGACCCAGCATCAGGCTGTTTCTCCCTCTGGATCCCTGGGCTCTACGAGGGTAGGGTCTGTGAGTGTCAGGGGGTGGGGTGGGAGATAAAGGGGGTGTGAGTGTCTGGCTCCCTGGCTGGGCTCTGGGGGGAGGAAGTAGAGAAGCAGGATTCCTGGGTTGTCATACAGGCTTCTTTAATTCTCTGCTCTGGGGGGAATTTTTGTGTGTGTCTGTATTGTTACAGATATACTTACTGACAGGTATTTTGAAATAAACTACCAAAATAATTGAAACTGGCATAATTATATAGGATTATTTTGACAAACAAAATTTGCAGAATTTTAAAATAGCGTGTGCAGAATTTTTAATTTTTTGGTGCAGAATTCCCTGAGGAATACTATATAATGTGATAGCTTCGGTGTACTCACCAGCCTATCCAACCCTGTAAATTTCTGAGGGGTAGTCTGGCATGCAGCACCACGTAGGTGCATGCTGCCATTTGTCCCAGATGTTAGAGGCAGTTCTGAACTGTGGTGACAGGGTACATCTTTAGATCTAGAGCAGCCTTGTTTGGAACCTCTTCTTGGTAGGGAAACCCTAGCCTTTGTAGAGTCCAGGACTGCTCCAGTGAATTCTGTTCTTTAAACAAAAGAGAGGATGAATTTCTCCATTCTGATTAGTAGCCCCAGTGTGGACCAAATAGTGGCTATGCTGGGGAGTATCTAAGACCTGAACTGGCCTCTTACTAGCTAGCTGTCCAGGTAAGGAAAAGGACTTTCGCAAGAAAGCTGCTTCTACAGCCATGCATTTTGTGAAAATGCGAGGGGTTGCTGACGGTCTAAAAGGCAGCGCTGTGAATTGGTAGTGGAATCCATTGCCCATGAACCTGAGAAATTTTTGGTGGCTCTGGTGAATTACCATGTGAAAATAAGCATCTTTTAAGTCAATAGTAGCATATCAGTCCCCAGGATCTAAGGAAGAGACAATAGATCTGGAATTTCCTTTTCTTTAGGTACTTGTTTAATTGCCTTAGATCTAAAATAGACCGACACTGCCCATGTTTGCCTTGAGATTAGGAAGGAGCAGGAATAAAATACCTCCCCTTTGAATGACCTGGGAACTTCTTGTATGGCTCCCATGAGGAGCAGAGACTGGACCTCCTGAAGTAGCACGCTCTCGTAAGAATGATCCCTGAAGATGGACGGGGAAGGTGGGGTAGAAATAAATTGAAAAGTGTATCCCAGTTCCACCATACTTAAGACCCATTGATGTGTGGTGATGCGGGGCCAAGCACTTAGAAAGTGGGATAGGCAGCTGGCAAACATAGGGGTAGAGAAAGATGGCATGATGGGAATTTGTATACTGTTCTTGCTCAACAGGTCAAAAGGATTTCTTAGATGATCCAGGTTGCCTAGAAGAGCTGGCAGCTGCGGAGGAGGGTGATGGAGGAGGACACCTCTTGCAACCCCTGCCTTTCTTTTTGGACATGTCCTGGGAATGTAGCAAAGCAGGACTTAAACTGCTGGGAATGCTGTGGTTGGAATGGCGTTCTTTTTGCCACCAGTATACAGATCTCCAGAGACTTAAGGGTCGCCCCTGAATCCTTCAGGTTATGAAGCCTCTCATCAACTTTACTGGAAAACAACAAGAGGTCTTCAAATGGGAGGTCTTAAATTGTTTGTTGTAGCTCTGGTGGGAGGCCTGATGCCAGAAGCCAAGATGAATATTGCATCATTACGGCAGAAAGCCATAGCTTGAGCTGCAGAGTCTGATGCATCCAAGCTTGCAGTTCGGATACCTAATTTACCTTCCTCCACCAAAGCAGAGAACTCCTGCTTTGCCTTATCAGGAAGCTTATCTTTCAACTTCAGGATATCATCCCATAGGTTGAAATTGTATCAAACTAGCAAAGCTTGCTGGTTCGCAATCCTGAGCTGTAAATCCAAAAGTTTCCTGTGAAACAGATCTCATTTTTGTGAAGGGACATAATATCTCTACTCTATCATTTTGGCATTGGGAAGAAGAGAAGAAGGAGTCTGTCATAAAATCTTGACAGGCTCCAGGATACCCTCATTAATAGGAAGAGCTGCCTTAAAGTGTCCTATGAACGCTAAAATGTCCACAAGTCTGAGTGACTTTTCTTGTACCTCTTCTGGCTGTATACCTAGAACTGTACCCATCCTCCTCAAGTCTTGATGAGCTCTTGTCGTAGATTCAGTCACTGCTGCCTCTGAGGTGATGAAGAAGAAGAGGCTAAATGCTGAGGAGGTCCCTCCAATTCCTCTATAGGAGAGTCCTGAGCATGCGGTTCTGCTGCACGTACCAATCCCGATACTGTGGGAAGAAAGAGTGACCTTCCTGCAGACGCTCCTGGCATCTGGCTGACATAGAAATGTGTAAAGGGAGCACAGAGGTTCTGGAACATTGAAGGAAGCTCCAAGGGATCCAGAAGGGCCATTGGTACAGAGGTCGGAGCGAGCTGTGTTTAGGGACACTAGCTTTTAGAATGCTGAGGCTGTGAACAGAACCATGGCGGGCAGGCACCCCACTGGAGCTATTGGGCATGCTCAGGTTGAGATACAAAGGACCTGACTTCCAAGTCTGATGAGGAGTCCATTTCCTCCGACCATGAGGGACCCGTCGATACTGGGGAGAGAGTTTCTGGATCTGGAGAAGGGAATAATTGAAATCATTGCTGATTTGCCTCTAGGTGCAATCCTACATAGAGGTGTCACAAAAGTGGAAGTGGCCAGGACTGAGTGGTACTCAGGGCTGAAACTGGGACACAGGAGCATGTGGTTCCAATATTGGTACTGGGCAAGACTCTTGAATCATGGAAAAAGCTGGTTACAACAAGCTAAGCAACTCTTTAGCTGCCTCAAAAGCCTCAGGTGTCAGCGGTACCAGAAAGGGCTCCTGAAACGGCAGTACCAAGAGGTACGCTGATCCTTCAGGGATTGGTCTGAATGGACCCTTTCTGGGTTCTGGAGTCAGCAATCCCTCCTGGCTCACAGATTGTTCCTGGGGGTGTGACTTTTTTGAGTGCCCCACTGAGTCCTTACAAACACTTTGTGCCGCCTTCTTGGAGAGTCCAGTACCCAGGCTTTAAGAGACTTATCACGGTCTCTTCTTAGGTTTCTATTAGAACGTGATGAGCACACCTAACAGACTTGGACTTCTCGGTATTCGTTCCAACAGCGAATGAAGTGCAGACTCCACGAGCATGTGCTTGAATCTGGCAACTTTGTGACCTTTCTGAACAGGGTTTGAACCCTCTACCAGTGTGGTGTTTGTCACATGTGCCTTCCCAGACACTTAAGGCAGATGGAGTTTGGGTTGCTCACTGGCACAGACCTGTTACATGAATGGACAAGCCTTGAAGCCATGTGAATGGGGCATCAATCCAGTACCGACCCTGGAACCTAGCCAAGCCAATGGTATCCATACACTAAAAAGAAAGATAGCTTCAGGAATAAATTTAGAATACTAACTATTTACAGATATTCTGTACAAGACTAAAAACAAACACTACAGGTACTATTTACACTAAAGGAGGGAAGATATGAAGAAACAAAGACTGTAGCTGCAACAATAACTATCACTGGCACTAGGAAGGAACTGAGGGGAGTTGGGCGCAGTGCAGTCCTTTATACCTGCATCCAGTGATGCGAGGCACATGCTTCCTCCATCGGTACTGTTAAGAGAAAAAACTTTGGTGTGCACACACACCTACAGTAGAATGGACATGTGTAATCACCTGAAGAAGAAGAATTAGCAAAGTTTTAGACCAAAGTTAGAAGTAGTGGGTGGAAGAAAATTGTGAAATACTGGTACAACTAATTCAAAATATGGGACACACTGATGTCAATAGTGACAAAGAGTCCTGTGGCACCTTATAGACTAACAGACATATTGGAGCATAAGCTTTTGTGGGTGAATACCCACTTCATCAGACGCATGAGTGCCACAGGACATTGTCACTTTTTACAGATCCAGACTAACATGGCTACCCCTCTGATACTTGGCACTGATGTCAATGGGAGTGTAATGATCCTTTTGTCCTAAAATATTATGCTTTTAGAAATTAAATATTACAGATAGTACTTTAAAATGTGGCACCGTCACACATTTTAATGGAAACATGTTACTTATGATAGAATTATAAAATATTTTGCAGTCTGTGATCATAACTGATTTACAATGTAGTCTGTCAAAAACGCACATTTTTATTTTAGTTTATAACAGTAAACAAAGTAGTAACGGCAGATATTCTGAAACATTAATGAAAACATAACATGGTGCTAAAGGCACTTCTGATAATATCTATAACTGAATCTGAACACAGTCTCCATAAAAAAAAATTGCTGGTATTTTACCTATTTTTTTTAATTAACTTCTTTACATAAGAACATTTACCCAAGTATAATAATAATAACGAAACTGCTTGTATTAAGATAATTAACACAAATTTTCCACTGCTGCATACAGTCTGAAATTAATCATTTTGACTTCTAGTGCTAAGTGTTCCCCAGGAACATTCCTATAAAGTGCACTTGCTGTTCTGTTGAATGTCCCATGTACATCTAACATTCCACTGATTTTAAATGCTGACAGCAGCATACATGCAGTGGCAAAACTACAGCAAACGGATTAAGGATTACATATTGCCACAAAATGTTTTGATCCTATTTCCTCTGTAAGTCAATGGACAAAATTCTTCTCTCACATCTGTATAGTAGGAATAATACTTCAGTATTCCTCTATGCATGTAGATCTCTCAATGATGTCATTGTGAATTCTGTACATATGGGGAAGCAGAACAACATGTGGATCTAAGGGGGGATTGTCCATAGTATCATTAATATAGATACTCATGGAAAAAGCTGTCTTTTAAGGATGTATAATTAATTCCAAAATGATTATATCTATCCTTAACCGTAACTCCTATCTGAGGAAAATATAATTCCGTATGTGAAAGAACCAATTTTAAAAGGACTTGCAACACTTCTGAACTCGGTCATAAAAGCTGGAGGATGGAGGTGGAGCCTGGAGGTGATATCTTCAAATTTGATCAGATCAGTTCAAATGATGATCTAAAGAGCTCTTATAGGCCCTGATCCTTCAAAGACTCAGATATGTGCATAACTTTAAGCATGTGAGTAATCACACTGAACTCAACAGGACTATTCACGTGCTTGAAGTCAAGCATGCATATAAGTCTTTGCAGGATGAGGGTCATAATAAAATCTAAGTAATTAATATACACATTGTGGTAGGATGTATTTGAAACTGCCCCTTGTTCTGCAGGATAAGAGCTGAAAATCCAGCTATGTGTTAAGAAGTGGAAGGAGTGGATGGTTTACCTAGAAAATTTTACAGTCGTTGGAGCCAGTTTAATCATTTGAACCATTTCCTTGTGTGGGGGAATCCCTTTTAACATAAAGGCCACATACCTGGACAATTTACATTCCTACTTCTTCACAATTTTTTTGCTAATATCAAATGTCTCCTTAGTTGAAGAAAATAAGAAAATATGGCTCAACTGTGATACTCAGTCATAATATATTTTCTTCTAAGGTACACATTCACTACAAAATCTCCTTTCCTAATTACATAGGATTTTGTAGTGAGATTGTAAAAAATGGTAAAAACTAATCAGAATAGGTCTACATTCAAATATACTGTTTACATAAAAATTTAAATGACTGGATCCCAACTAACTAAATACCTGAAACAGACAGGAAAATAGTAATTCTATATAAGCTTTTTACAATAAATAAACAAAATATTTTGAACCAAAATTAAATATAAACTTTACACATTCAAAATAAAATATATATAAAATCTATTTTGAAAAAATGTCATTGATTAGAGAATTACAGTAAAACAATGTTATGAACTGCATTTGAATTTTCACATACAAAATTATTTAGCTTAATATCTTTTTTTTTTTTTTTTCACTTTTAAAGTTCCATAGTTAGCCAGTGTGTTCCACAGTTAGTCTGCTTTTGTGTAGGATGGTTACCTCCCAGTATCAATAATCAAACTTTCATAGGCGGCTGTTAAAGGAAATAAATCAAACAAAAGGATTTGCAATTATAATCCTTTTAAAAAGAGTCAAATTAACAGGGATACTGTGTCAAACTCATTTTGTCTTCATCAGCAAGTGCTGATGTGACAAAACTGGAAATAAGATTTTAAATCAGAAAGAGAAATTTTTATGCATCTGAAAAAGTTCTGTGTCTTCTGTTCCTTTCCAAAAGAATACTTTTTATGAAGTCGCTTACCAAGACCACAAGAGCAGAAGTTAATTTCTGCAACCTCAAGTGGTGTTATTACAACATAGAATATTTAGTTTTCACTCTTTTCAATACCTCAGGAAACAAAAAGGATTTTTTTTGTAGAAACTCAGCCTACCAAATACCTTATGTGTACTGCTAGTAAACAATCGCTAACAAAAATCTTTGCTGTTCATTATAAATACATATAGTGGTCAATATCTTTTTTGTCCTTGTTCAGGTGACATTTATTTGCTCTTGTCTTTCAATTTCAGCTTTTTTCTCTTGCCGATGATTAGCTGCAGCCCAAAAGGTTATTTTTTTCAACACTTGTGGCAAAATTTTGGATGGTAACCAGGATATTTGATTCTTTAAAAGGGTGGCATTTTTACCAATGCAGTCAAGGCACAATCTAAAAAGAGTATCAGAATTTACTAAGGTCTTATAACCTAAAGATAAAACACATGAAACATCAAACAAACTTTTACAAAAAATGTTAAATTAAAAATATATATCATTTATGTATAGTCCATTCCATAATAATACCAATGCTTTAAAACTATTCTGAAACATGTTTACACAGCATATTTACATTAACTAGATTAATAATTTTGTTTCTTACCTACTGATCCAGGTAAGAATAGTTCGAAGTGCCTTATGCTAAAAAAACTATTCAGTTATAAAAAGTAGTACCATAATTATCTGTGCTAGACTCTTTGTGCCACTATATAATCTAAACTCACCTGAGAAGAGAGTAAGGTTGAGTTTGAAAAATCAATAAATCACTGCAGTGACCCTAATGAAGAAGAACAGCAACAGTCAGGAGGATGATCAAGATTAACTGTTAATTTAAAAGTAATCTCAGGAATAATTTTATATTTGTTTCAACAGGATGATATAAAATGGATTACCATAAATATAATTAAAGTCTGAATATTTAGATTAACTATTATAAAGATTAAAAATAGCCAACTGAATACTTCTGAACCCCCACCTACATGCCTACAGAGGCAGGACTTTGGGGACACATGTCTTCTTCAACTTCCCCTCTCACCAACATTGAAGAGCCAGATCTTTACAGCATCAAGTGCCCCTGAGAACTGTTTTGTGGGGCTGGAAGGTGGATTTTTTACTTGGAAAGATGTAAGAAGGGATTCAGGTAATGGGCAGACCCTAGTGGCATCTTCACAGCCCTGGACAACAGTGATGTCAGAATATATGTTGTACTGTGGATCAGTGGAGTATGTGCCTGCCATCTGGCACCTTCAGGGACCCACTTCTGGTCCCTGCACTACAGAAGAGCTTTGACAGCCTTCCAGCCCTATGTGAGGCAGGACTTCTAAGGGGAGAGAAGCTTAGGAGTTGTGGGGATAGTTTATATTTTAAACAGAATTAATAATGGTAGGTAGAAAGATGTTTGCGAACAGTCAGTAGAATACAGTGAAACAAACAATTACAATAAATAAGATACAAATAATGGGGGCTATGGTTTGATAGCAAATGTTTAAAATGGTAATTGAAGAGTAAAATTAAAAAATAGCTTAAATAAGTCAGAACAATCAACGTGTACACAGTCTTAGCTTATGTAACAAGATGATAAGTATTACTTTTTCCGTAATTCTCCTTCCCCTTTCCCTCTTGTTTGTTACACTTACTTGTGGAGTCTTGTTTTATTTTTTTTTTTTAGGTTAAGATACACAGACACGCACACATGTCCATAAGTGGTCACATGACTTCAGTGGAACTACTCACAGGAGTTATTGCACACAAGTACATAGACTCATAGACTCATAGGTCAGAAGGGACCAATATGATCATCTAGTCTGACCTCCTGCACAAGGCAGGCCACAAAACCCTACCCATACACATTTATAACAACCCCTAACCCATGACTGAGTTATTGAAATCCTCAAAATTGTGATTTGAAGACCTCAAGCTGCAGAGAATCCACCAGCAAGCGACCCATGCCCCACGCTGCAGAGGAAGGCGAAAAACCTCCAGGGCCTCTGCCAATCCGCCCTGGAGGAAAATTCCTTCCCGACCCCAAATATGGCGATCAGCTAAACCCTGAGCATGTGGGCAAGACTCACCAGCCAGCACCCAAGAAAGAATTCTCTGCAGTAACTCAGTTCCCATCCCATCCAACATCCCCTCACAGACCATTGAGCAGACTTATCTGCCGATAATCCAAAATCAATTGCCCAAATTAAACTATCCCATCATAACATCCCCTCCATATACTTATCAAGCTTAGTCTTAAAGCCCGATAAGTCTTTTGCCCCCACTACTTCCCTCGGAAGGCCGTTCCAGAACTTCACTCCCCTAATGGTTAGAAACCTTCGTCTAATTTCAAGTCTAAACTTCCTAATATCCAGTTTATACCCATTCGTCCTCGTGCCTACATTAGTACTAAACTTAAATAATTCCTCTCCCTCCCTAACGTTAATCCCCCTGATATATTTATATAGAGCAAGCATATCCCCCCGGAGCCTTCTTTTGGCCAGGCTAAACAAGCCAAGCTCTTTGAGTCTCCTTTCATAAGGCAGATTTTCCATTCCTCGGATCATCCTAGTAGCCCGTCTCTGAACCTGTTCCAGTTTGAATTCATCCTTCTTAAACATGGGACACCAGAACTGCACACAATATTCCAGGTGGGGTCTCACCAGCGCCGTATATAACGGCACTAACACCTCCTTCTCCTTGCTGGAAATACCTCGCCTGATGCATCCTAAAACCGCATTTGCTTTTTTAACAGCCATGTCACATTGACGGCTCATAGTCATCCTGCTATCAACCATGTTCTGTGCTGTGTGGAACTCAGATCTACAGATGCCCCCATATAGCAGTATAGGGAGTGGGTGATCTGTAGCTATGTAGCTGCTTTAGTGTCAATTCCTGCAGGAGTGGCTGAAGCAGGCTCAGCAGAGTTGTACCATCATTTAGAGGGTTTGGATATGGAGTGTGCCTCTCTGGCTTTTCCCCTACACATCTACAAAGCACCCAGTCCCACTAATTGGGCCAGGTGCTATGCTCTGGTTATAGGCATTAAGGCACAAAAATTAACACACTATATAGTAATGTCAAACAATTCATGAATGATGATGAATTGTAGTTCTTGTAGGAACCAAAACTTTATAGTGTAAATCAAGATTGTGTCACTGAAGAGAGGAGTCACAAGAATGATTAAAGGATTAGAAAACAGGCTTTATAATAATAGACTTAAGGAGCTCAATCTATTTAGCTTATCAAAGAGAAGGTGAAGGGGTGACTTGATTACAGTCCAGTAAATATTTGTTTCTCACGTAGGTACTTACAAAAGGGCTCTTTAATTTAGCAGGAAAAGGTATAACAGGAGGCAATGGCTCAAAGTCGAAGCTAGAGAAATTCAGACTGGAAATAAGGCATACATTTTAATGGTAAGAGTAATTAACCACTGGAATAATTTACCAAGGGTCGTGGTGGATTACCCATCCCTTACAATTTTTAAAATCAAGATATTTCTAAAAGATCTGCTCTACACAATATTTTGCTCTATGAATTATTTTGGGGAAGTTATGGCCTGTGCTATACATGGGGTCAGCCTAGATGATCGCAATGATCCCTTTTGGCCACAGAATCTAGGAATCTAAGTCAAAGACATTATACTGATTTATACCAGCTGAACAGTTGGCCTTGAATGTCCTGATCTTCATGCATTTAAATTCTCAGCAAGAATGCTGAATTAACATTTTTTAAATTAAATTATACTAAGATTTCATTATTAAATTTACTGACTGTGTCCAAGAAATGCAAGTCATCTTTGCTCCCACCAAAGATCATCACTTCTCCTTCTGTGCCAAGACAGGCTGTGTGCCACAACCTACAAACAAAGTTAAAAATAAAATAAATAACTAAATAATAAATAAATAAATAATAATATAATACTTTATTTGCATATTATCAGATAAATCTAAATTAGCTAATTTTAAATGTTTTAATATGGGATTCAGGAAAGCAGAACCTTTACTGAATGACTATAACCTCATCTACATCACATGATTTCCCCCTCATTTCTCATACCTCAAAAGATTCATTTGAAAAGAAAATTGAATAATGACATGATAAATTTGGTTAAATGGAGCAGTCAATTTTATAAATGCTATGAATCTACTACTTACGAACAGACACATTGAATTCTTGCTGGTCTTATACTACTTACCAAGAGGAATTTTATTAAACTCTTATTATATAAAAAATATTTCAGGAGGCTTCAACACTCAGGAATCATGCCTGAAAAATCAAATTATTCACTTCGATACTTGTATGAGAGGATTAAAAAGTAACGGAAAGCAATATGACTAGCCATTTTACCTTAAGAGAACTTACAGACCGACATATTAATGTGGCTGTCTGGCTGATCCGTAGTATAGTTTTTTCATTATATATATATATATATATATACACACACACACACACACACACACATATACACATACACACATGCGCACACACACACACATATATTGTCTTACCTATCATTATTTTATACATAACACTACAGTGGAAAACTCGTAAGTATCTTGGTAAATGTTTACATATAATAAGTATTTTACTTTTATATCAGTTTTCCACTTTTATTTTTTAATTAACAAGTACTAGCAAATTGGGATTATGAGCTCTTTTGTGTTGACTCTTATTCCTGAATTTTAGGATTGAGTCTCAGAACACAGGTTTTTCTCTGTCAGTTCCCATCTATCCTTTTTCTGCCTCATTCTAATTCATGCAGATCACTTTCTGATTGTGACAATTTCCACATTCATGCTCAGCAGGAGAAGTTTTGTTTGTGTTGTGTATATAAAATGTTTTGGAGAAAAGTGATTCTTATAAACTTATTATTTTATCAACGATTCATATAAATAAATTTTCACTATGCTGCATTTAATTATTATTATTTATTAGAATTAACTGACCAAATTCTGCACTGTCTTGTGCCAAGTGTAACCCCACTCAGGTAAACAGGATAGCATTGGGTGTAAGTCAATGTAGAATCTGGCCCCTTCTGTTATGTTTTAACTACTAACAAGTATGCACAAATGGAATTTTCATGCAAAACTAAATTCACTCACATTTTCTTACGTCATTCATTTCAGCAATTATTCACTGTTCTCCTTACACTAAACTATCCCACCTTTTCTCTTCCTCATACCTGTAGATAGATCTGTCTCTGTCCTATCTGCATTAGGAAAACTCTGGCCTGGACTTGATCATCGAAGAACACTGGAAAGCCTTTCCTGCCTTGACTTTCTTGACATTCTAGCTTGAAACCTGATGCTTTTTTCTATAGACTGATAGAGTTTATGTCCTCTCACAGCTGCTCTAACTTATCACCTAAACATTCTAATAAAGCATGTTATTTACATAGTACATAAGCTGAATTAATGTAGCCTTTTTACACAGACTATCTACCTAGAATTATAGCGATGACATAATTTATCCTTTAGTTAAACACTGGGAGTTTACAACAAACAAAAAATTCATGCTGGAAAGAAACTTGGCATACAAAGTCTCAGCCTAGGTGCAATTAAAAACCAAAACAAAAAAACAAAACACTTTTTCCAGCAAGACTCACAAGGTTAATTCAATACTATAGGTCTATAATCAGAGTGACAGTTTATTATGCAAAATTAGAAACAGAAAAACAGTCTCTTACATAAATGGTTTTGGGGGATTGTCATAAATAAAAAAGTTTTGTAGAAAACTCAAGAAAATACATTAATGCACTTATGCATGGGATATAAGCTATATATTTATATAGGGATATATACATGTATACATTTTTTTGCCAACACATTTTAAGCACATGGTTGCCAAACTCCAGGACTGGCCTGGAGTCACCCGGAAGCGGCATCCATCTCCCTATGGGTATTGAAAGCAGTGCAGGAGATTTTAATAGGCTATTTTAAGAAAATGACATTACGTCACCTTGGAAAAAAAAAATCTCCCAGAATAGATTCAGTTAGAGTTGGCAACCCCAATTTTAAGACCCTGTTCTCAAATTCATCTGACTGCAGAAAGCCTGCATAGCCACCTGTGTTCTGAAGGCCCTGAAATAACCCTATGCATGTATGAGGAGATAAGGCACGGATACAGTACTGAAAATGTGCTCTGAACCAACTCCAAATAGACCAGCATGTAAGGGGGTTTCCAGAGCAGGCCAGATTGGAGGCCGGTAGATCTGGGTTTATATGGCCTGATGCAAAGCCCACTGAAGTCAACAGAAAAACTTCCATTGATTTCAACAGGTTCTGCATCAGGCCCATATAGAGCTACTGGCCAAGAACCTGTGCATAGGGGCCACAGATACTATTCTAACCTACAGTCTGGAATGGTGACGGTGCTGTAGCCCTTTGGCCTGCCCATCTGTTCTCACACCAGACACTCATCCACAGCTTGATTACTCTATGGGAGGCAGTGTGGCCTAGCAGTAACTTTATGTGAGGTAATGTAGAGAGGGGACTGTACTGGTAGTCAGAGGACAATTGTTTTAATTCTGACTCTGCTACTGACTTGTTATGTTACCCAGGACAAGTCACACCATCTCTCTGTGCCTCAGTTTCCTCATCAGTAAAACATGGACAATGATACTCACCTTCTTGCCTATAGCACTTTGAGATCTATAGATGGAAAGTGATGTCAAAAGCTAAGTATGATTATTAATACTTGTGCTTTAAGGTGTTTTCCTAAATTTCAGCCAGATCTGGTGTAACAATCCTATCATAATTAAACTAAATACAACAGATATATTGCAGTGGTAAATAATTCAGGAAGAAGTCTGGAAATACCCTGGTGAACATATGAAGTCCTTTTAAAACTGGCTATGTACCACCTGCAGTAATTAAATTTACCTAGGTATTTATAGTATTTTGGATTCTAAATATAGGGAATGCTGCTAATGTTGGTAAAAATAAAAAAAGTGTACTCTGATGCAGTAAGTACTCATTTTCAATGGCACTATCTAGATAACGTCCATGCTAAGAACATGAGACTTACTTCCTTCAGTCAGACATAGAAAGAATCACACATTTCCTTTGCTTTTAGTTCTGTAAAATTAAATTATGTTTTTGTTCTACACAAGCTCTGAAAAAAAGTATACTTGTGCAAATCTAAAAGATGTAGACACCGGATGTTTGAACTGGGCCCTTTTTATGCAAAACAGTAAGTGTCATTAGCTATTTCTGTTCAGGAAAAAACAAAAATAACTATTATTTAAACATCCTTTGAATCCTAAAAGGGTGCAACATCATTTCCCTGGTTCTGTCTCTTCTAAAAATAATGAACTTTCATGGTTCCTGTAGTTGTATATTATTAAATACTTCTAATGTTAATTAGTAAAAGTGTTACACATTTTACTTTTACATATTTCTTATATATACTTATTTGGAAGTAAAACATCAAGTGAATTTAGTCTGCACCCCTTTCATTACAAATACCCTTTCAGTGCTGGCAAGCATTTTAAATAATAAATCTTGAAAATAAAAAAGACTATGCCTAACAATGAAAAAGAATAAAACTACTATTCAATTGAGCTCATTTTGTAGAATATTTTAATACATTATTTTAAAGGCAGGTGTTCTGATTAAATGCCTTACTTAATCATATTTCAAAATATTCAAAAATTTCAGCAAATGCTGTCTTATTTTTTTATACCTAGGCCTACTCTTAGGTAAGTGGGTAAGTTGTTTCCATCCATTTGTTGTGACACTATGAATCCAACCATCACCTGCAAATAAGGAAAATATGGATCTTAGAATTCTTTCTTGGTGAATAAGATATTACCTTTTGTTTTGTACAAAGAGCTCTACAGTCTAAAATGTCTAACATCAAAAGAATGGCTACCATATTAATGAATTAACTACTATAATTTCAGAGTCTTCATGACTTAACTTCTGAGTTCTTTTTTGTCACAAAAGAAAAAGTTAGCTACACTGAAATCTGGAGTTAAAAACACAATATAAAATATACAAGTCAAATCAGAGACTATTTTGAAATGACAGGACTATGTTCATCAGAATGAAGACTGCTGTGTCCCAGGGACTCTACAAATCTTAAAGTCTTCCCACAATATTCCCTCACTTTCTTTATCTCATTTTCTTTCTTCTTTTTTTCTCTTCCTCCTTCTTCCAAGTCTCCTTTTTGCTTGATCTCCAAGGTGCCAGACAATGAAGAAGGAATTAAGTAAGGACTTTATTTTGCATAGTAGATATTTACATGCAGCAACAGCAAGAGTAACACTGACTACAATCATGATTTCCATAATTAAATATATAAATGATCTTATACTTTAATAAAAATAAAATTCCTTAATTTGCAAGGACAGTAGTAATTTTTTGATTATTTGATTAATGCAAAATAGATGTTAAGTGACAGGCTTTTAAAAAATGGTTGCTAAAAAGAGCTTACATGGACAATCATTCCTATCTGTAAAAGACAGAAGATACAATCTTACAGTCCAAATCATTATCCAGGCAAAACTCTTAAAAATGAATGGGAGTGTTGCCTGAATAAAAGAATGCAGTGTCAGATCCAGAATTTGTCTGTGCAAATCATAGAATCATAAGACTGGAAGGGACCTCAAGAGGTCATCTAGTCCAGTCCCCTGTAATCATGGCAGAACTAAGAACTATCTAGAGCAGGGGTGGGCAAACCTTTTGGGCCGAGGGCCACATCTGGGTGGGGAAACTGTATTCAGGGCTGGGGGAGGGGGTAGGGGTGCGGGAGAGAGTGTGGGGTGTGGGAGGGGGTGTGGTGTGCAGGAAGGAGCTCAGGGCAAGGGATTGACTTGTAGACTCATATACTTTAAGGTCAGAAGGGACCATTATGATCATCTAGTCTGACCTCCTGCACAATGCAGGCCACAGAATCTCACCCACCCACTCCTGTAACAAACCCCTAACCTATGTCTAAGTTATTGAAGTCCTCAAATCGTAGTTTAAAGATTGGGGCAGAGGAGGGGTGCAGAGTGCAGGAGGGGGCTCAGGGCAGGGGAGCAGGAGGGGTGTGGACTGCGAGAGAGGGCTCAGGGCAGGGGGTTGGGGTCCAGGAGGAGTGCGGAGTGCAGGAAGGGGCTCAGGGCAGGGGGTTGGGGTGCAGGAGAGGTACAGGGTGCAGCGGGGGCTCAAGGTAGGGGATTGGGGTGCACGGTGGTGCAGGGTGCAGCAGGGACCTCAGAACAGGGGATTGGGGTGCAGGAGGCGTGTGGGGTGTACAAGGGGGCTCAGGGCAGGGAGTTGGCATGCGGGGTGTACAAGGCGGCTCAGGGCAGGGAGTTGGGGTGCAGGAGGGGTGCGAGGTGCAGGCAGGGGCTTAGGGCAAGGAGTTGGGGGGCAGCGCGCAGGCAGGGTTCAGGCTCTGGCCCGGTGCTGCTTATCTAAAGTGGCACTGGGGTGGCAGCAGCACACACCGGGGCCAGGGCAGCCTCCCTGCATACCTGCCCGGTCCCCAGCCCGCATTGCTCCAGGAAGTGCTGTGGCCCCTGGGGGAGGGAGGGCAGAGGGATCTGCATGTGCTGCCCTTGCTGCACCTCCAGGTACCTTCCCCGAAGCTACCATTAGCCATGGTTCCCCATTCCCAGCCAATGGGAGCTGCGGAGAGTGGTGCCTGGAGGCAAGGGCAACGCACAGACCCCTCTGCCCGCCCCCCGTCCGGGGGCCACAGGAACTTGGTGCCGGCCGCTTCTGAGAGCCGGGCGGGGCCCACGGCACCACAGGGGGCAATCCTCCGGGCTGGATCCAAAGCCCTGAGGGTCCAGATCCAGCCCGCGGGCCATAGTCCGCCCACCCCTGATCTAGAGTCTAGATTCTAGACCATCCCTGACAGGTGTTTGTTCAACCTGCTCTTAAAAATTTCTGATGATGGAGATGTCACAACCTCCCTATGCAATTTATTCCGGTGCTTAACTAGCCTGACAGTTAGGAAGTTTTTCCTAATGTCCAACCCAAACCATCCTTGCTGCAATTTAAGCCCCCATTGCTTCTTGTCCTATCTTCAGAGGTTAACGAGAACAATTTTTCTCCCTCCTTGTAACAACCATTTATGTACTTGAAAACTGTTACATCCCCTCTCAGTCTTCTCTTCCCCAGCTTAAACAAACTCATTTTTTTCAATCTTCCCTCATACGTCATGTTTTATAGACCTTTAATCATTTTTGTTGCTCTTCTCTGGACTTTCTCCAATTTGTCCACATTTTTCCTGAAATGTAGCACCCAGAACTGGACACAATACTCCAGTTGAGGCCTAATCAGCACCGACTACAGCAGAAGAATTACTTCTTCCGCATTGCTTACAACAGTTCTGCTAATACATCCCAGAATGATGTTCGCTTGTTTTGCAACAGTGTTATACTGTTGACTCATATTTCGCTTGTGATCCACTATGCCCCCCAGATCTCTTTCCACGGTACTCCTTCCTAGGCACAGTCATTTCCCATTTTATATGTGTGCAACTGATTGTTCCTTCCTAAGTAGAGTACTTTGTATTTGTCCTTCTTGGATCTCATCCTATTTACTTCAGACCATTTCTCCAGTTTGTCCAGATCATTTTGAATTTTAATCCTATCCTTCAAAGCACTTGCAACGCTTCCAAGCTTGGTATCATTTACAAACTTCATGTGTACTCTCTATGCTATTATCTAAATCACTGATGAAGATCCTGAATAGTACTGGACCCAGTACTGATCCCTGCGGGACATTTGATTTGCCCTTCCATTTGCATAAGTAAATCAAGTAATCAGCATTTAACTATGTATTTTGTATATGTGTACATTATATGTGCACACACATTAAATACACACCTTTGAAAATCTGGTCTTGAATATTTGTGAAACCTGAAGCTCCACCACTACCACCTCCTATACATTTTATCAGTTATATAGGCTGCCTTTATTAGAAAAAGAGCTTTGTTTCAGGTTCTCTCACTTTTTACTTGAAGGTTTTGTAGGTCAGATTGGAGCAGAATGTGATTAATGTTATGTTTATTCACATATTGTGTCAGACATATTTTGTGACTAGTTTTGCACTAGTGCAATTTTATTGGCTTGATGGAGTTATTCCTGATTTAGACTGGCATGAGTGAGACTCTAGCTCTTATTTTATCAGATGGTAAGCTGTTTGGTGAAGAGATGATTTGTTCAACACATATACTCATCATAGTGTGCTATGTCCATCAACAATGCTACATAAAACAACAATAATAAAAAGTGTCTGTATAAATATTCACATAGAGTGAGAGTCATATAACAAGATCTGGACCAAACATCTTCATGATGAAGTTGAATGTATATAACATCATGGTTAGCACTAAAATGTATGATGGATTCTGTATCTTTTGAATTACTTACTTAGAGGAACATTATCTGAACTCAGTCCACCAAATAGGAAAAGTTTATCATCTGCTATAGGAGTCAAAGTGTGCCATGATCGATCTTTTGGTTTCTCTCCATTAATATGAATTCTTGGTAAAACAAAAAATAAGAAGAGAACAAGTTAAGAAGAATGCTTGAACTGAACTGACATCGCAGCTCATCATTTTCCAGAATAAGAAGGGGCTCTGTTCTGATTAAACAGGCTACAGTGTAATCAGAGCAAACCTCAGCTGCACTCAATAACACAGGTGTTCAAAACTGAAACAAGAAATTTCTTATAACAACTGCTCTTTGAAATTAGCCCTTACAATAATGATCTTACACTTATATAACATGTTTTCATCCCTCAAGATATTTTACAAATTTTAAACTTATGTACCAAACACAGTGACTGCTTTTTTAAACCACTGAATTGATTATTTAACACACAAGAACAACTTTAGGATGGGAAGTGAAGAATAATGTGTCCAACTGAAACTGAATATAATATTTAAGTAGATAGATTGCAGTTGCTCAAGCTAAAATGTAACCAGGATAGTGAAGTTATAGTTCTCTTGCTCCTGAGAAAAGAAATAGATCTTTAATGACTACAAATGGCTGGGAGCTTTGCTTTACTTCTTATCCTCAAGATACCACACTTCCACAGACACAGTGTCCTCTAACAGAATGGTGGGACACAGGTGCATACAGACTTTGGATGAAGAGTGCCACCTTCTGAGCCACTTTACACATTATCTGAGTGATTTTAATTATTTCCTGCAACAGCTAGGTGCTGCTGGGGACTCCCAAGAACTTGATGCTTAGCTTGCGAGACCTGAGAGAATCACAAAACAAGGTCTGTGATACTTATTGAAAAAAAGCCAGTTACTTACTTTATATTAACCATGTTCTTAAACATGTTGTCCATGTAGATCCAATTCTAGATATGCATATGCCTCATGCATGTGAGATAGGAATCGCTGAATAACAGTGTCCATTGTGCTGTGCATATCCTCATACTTCCCCACCCTAGGGCATAAATGGCAGAGTGGCAGCAACTATCCCTCAGTTTCCTCACTAAAAAAAAGCACGGATGGAGGGCAGGTTGTGCAATCCCCCAGATGACAACATCTCAGAGAAGAAACGGTTATTTACTGGAACCGTGGTTCTTCGATTTCTGATGCAGACATGTATTCCACTTAGATGTGTACATACCCAGCGCACCAGAGCTGGAGAAATTTGCCTAGCAGTATCCACAGAGAGGTGGTTCTCTGCCTGGTGGTCATAGCTCCTCACCTAGCTACATGAGCTGGTGCTTTCCCAACCCTCCCTCAGTTCCTTCACACTGAACACCCAGGAACGAGACTCTGATGCAGGGGGGACGGAGGGTGGGTTGTGCAATACACATCTGCATCACATCTCGAAGAACCAGTTAAAGTAAATACCATTTCTTCTTCTTCGGGTAGATGCAGATGTGTATTCTATTTAGGTGACTTACACGCAGTACCTCCCTCAGGACACAGGGCTCAGCGCCTACTTAAACAAGGACTGCAGGACCACTCCATCAAAGGGTGCATCCACCCTGGAATATGCAGTTATGGCATAATGGTTTGTGAATGTATGTATCAATGACTACATAGCAGCCCTGCAAATGTCCAATATGGAAATGTCACTGAGGAATGCTATGGACGTTGCTTGCACCGTCGTACAAAGAGCTCGCACTCACTGAGGGAGCTTAGCCAGAGCTATTTCATATGCAGTTTTGATGCAGGATGCTATCCATTTGGAGACTGTCTGTGAAAAGATGGTTTAACCCTTCATGCGATCTGCATATGACACAAACAAACAAGGCAAAGCATAAACCACTTTAGTCATGTCCAGACATCGCCTGACTTCTAAGGTACAGAGACACCATTCCTCTGGAGAGGAAAGAACACAGGTACCACCTGGTTCAAATGAAACTGAGAAACCACTTTACACAAAAATTTTGGATGAGGTTGTAAGGTCACTTTGTCTTTGGAGAACTGTGTATAAGAAGGCTCTGTCATCAGAGCCTGTAACTCACACGCTCTCCTTGTGGATGTTATCACTAAAGGGAATGCAGTTTTCTGGCAGAAAGGGACAAATGCCAGGTGCTTGAGTGAAGGTTCCATTAAGACCATTAGAACTGCGTTAAAGCCCCACACAGGAACAAGCTCTGTCTGGGGGATGTAGATGAAGGAGCCCTTTTAAGAATCTTGCTACCATGGCGCTGGAGCAGATTGATCTTCCTGGAATGGGGAGATGAAGTGCCGATAATGCTGCCAAATGCATTTCCAGTGAACTAAACACAAGCACCAACACCTGAAGGTGCAGCAGGTACTCCAAAATGTTCTGGATAGAGACCACTGTTGGTTGGATTCCATGGGCTACAGACCACACCGAAAATCACTTTCACTGAGTTGAATAGGGACATCCTGGTAGAGGGTTTTCTATTGTTAAGGGGGACTTGTTGGACAGCCACTGAACACAGTTCTTCCTCCTCATTCAGCCATGCAGCAGCCATGCCATGAGATTCAAGGAGTGAATGCAAGGATCCAACGATGACCTGAGGGATGACTGGGACCAGCGGATAGGCATAGAGGAGAGTCCACTGCCAGCTGAGGTGGAAAGCCTTGGATAGGGAGCCTGGACTGACACCCCCTCGACAGCAGAACAGACAACATTTCCTGTTGTCCCTTGCAGCAAATAGGTCGATTGTTGGGATACCCCAAGCTGTGAAGATGACCCAGAGAGTACTTGTCTTCAGTGACCATTTGTGACTCAGGCAAAAATACCCACTGAGATGGCCCATGAGATGATTATGAACCTTGGATAAGTGAATAGCTATCAAAGTAATGGTTTCCTCAATGCAGAACTGCCAAAGTCTGATTTGTTCTAGGCAGAGCAACCTGGAGTTTGCTTCCCTTTGTTCATTCACATAACACATCACAATGGTATTGTCGGTAAGTATGTGAACCACTGAGTCTCTGATATGGACTGAAAAGTGTGACATTCATTATAGGTGGCCTGAAGCTCCAGCATATTGATATGGAGTAAGGCCTCCTGCTCCTACCACAGTCCCTACACTTTCAGTGACCCCAAGTGTGCCCCCGTCCCATCAGGGAGGGATCAGTAAAAATTGACCTGGTTGACCAGACAAAGGAAATGTTGCCAAATGTTCTCTAGAGGCATTCACCACTGCAAGGAGTTCAGAGGAGATAGATGAACCAGTCTGTCTAGAGAGTGAAGAGTAGGATGATAAATCATCTTGAGCCACGTTTGAAGGGGGAGAAGGCACAACCTTGCAAACTACATCATCTGCATGCAAGTGGACATGTGGCCCAAGAGCCTCAGACACATTTGAACTGCCATGGAAAGCTGAGACTGCAGACTGAGGCAATAGTCTGAAAACGGTCAGTCAGCAGAAATGTTTTCATGTTGTGGAATCTAACAGGGTCTCACTGAATTCCATTTTTTGAGTGGGAGCCAAGTTTGACTTCCCAGTCTTTAGGCTGAGCCCCAGGTGCTTGAGTAAAAGCAGTGTGGTGCCAACATGAGCAAGAACTTTCTCTCTAGATCTGCACCTCAGTAACTAGTTGTCCTTATACAAGTAGATATGAATTCCTTTATTCCTGAGATATGCCATAACAACAATCATGTATTTGGTTAAAACCCCAGAAGGGTGGGGGTGGGGGCAGAAGAGAGGCCAAATGGAAGCACTGTGTACTGAAGGTGGCATTCTGCCATAACAAAATGAAGGAACTTTCTGTAGCTCAGCAAAATCAGATGAAAGTACACATCCTGAAAGTCCAGAGCAAAAAACCAGTCGTTCTGTGACAGCAGACTGAGACTAATCAACAGTGACCATTTGGAACCTCACAGGTCTGATATATTTGTTGAGGCCTGCGAAGGTCAAGAATAGGTCTTACCCCTCCCTTGGATTTGGGTACCAGGAAGTGCCAGGAGTAGAAGCCATGAGCCGGTGTTCCAGCAGAACCTCTTCCACCACTCCCAAAGCCAGCAGAGAGCAGAGGAGAAGTATCTCGTGATAGGGGTCCCTGAAGAGGGATGGGTGGGGAGGAGGTGGGGGAGGAACTGGATGGCATAACCTGATCTGAAGGTGCTTAGGAACCAGCTGTTGGTGGTGATCAAGCCCCAAGCATTGTGAAAGTGGGCCAGCCTGTCCCCAAAGCGGGGGGAGACATCTTTGGGCATGGACTTAAACATGCCCTGCCAGGCTCTCTCGTTCACTGTAGTTACAACTAGGGAATTTGGGGGTGGATGGGAGTAAATCCTCTCAAAAATCCCTGCAGAGGACCAAAATAACGCTTTTCCATATGCTCAGCTGCAGGCAGTACTGAAGCCAGTGTGCTCCATAGGGCTGTAGTCAGTTCAAGGAGCACATCACTGATAGGGAGGGTGACTCTCCCAGGGGCAGATGGCTAGAGGATATCCACTAATTTGTGCAAGAGAACACCACTGAGATACTGAGGGAAGCAGCTACACACTGCAGAAGGTCTTGGTACATCTTAAATTTCCCTGGTACTGAAGGGAAGGATGAACCAGGCAGCGCAGAATTGTCTGGAGACAAAGATAAGGCCCTTAACTGAGTGAAAGCAAGATACTGTTCCAGTGTGGACAGAAGGACCGCTGGTGCCTGTGGTCACCTTTGAGCGAGATGAAGACAGGGACCTTTGTTACTGAGGAGCATCTGATAGATTCTATGGACGCCACTGATATAGGCATCTGAGTGGGGGTTGTCATCCTCCCACTCTCAAATGCCTGACCAGCATCAGGGACCACCGATGGACCATTACCAATATTGGTGCTCATCTCTTGGTCAGGATGGAGGCCCCGACCTAGTGCCTACTGGTCACCAATGCCTCCATCCTGAAAACCCCAACTCAGATGCTGAGGAATCTAGGGACCCTGGAGATAAAGAGAGAGTGAGACCAGAGGGAGGGAATAACCAGTCCGACTCTTTCTTCGCCCAGAACGAGGCAGGAAGCGGTGCTGCCAAGGGAAGTGTACCGTTGATACCAAGTATGGTAATGCTGGAAGCAGTGTCAGTCCCAAAGTCAACAGCAGTACCAGAAAGCAATACTAGAGTGTCTGGCTATACGGATGTTAAGGGCACTGAAAGCTGCCACCGAAGCATTTCCGGTGCTGACGAGATTCCCAGTACAGAGGTCCCTTGTACTGATCCTGATAATGGCCCTGCTTCCTATGGAAGGGGAACATTGGAGTGCAGTGTTAACAGACCCAAGGCTTCAGCGGCTCATTCAATCAACAGGACTGTCTTCTCCCCTCCCATCCCCTCTTCTCCATGTCTGTGGCCAAGAAGGGACAGAGTTGGACCCCTGGGCAGTGTTCCCTCTAATTTTTTAAGTTCATGTGTGGAATGAAATTTGTTATGTGCACCAATATAGAGGTGATGTATGGCAGGGGTTTGGCCAAGGGGTTCGGAGAGTGGGAGGGGGCTGAGGGCTGGGGCAGAGGGTTGGAGTGCGGACTCTGGGCTGGGGTGTGGGCTCTGGGGTGGGGCTGGGGATGAAGGGTTTGGAGTGTGAAAGGGCTCAGGCTTGGGACAGAGGGTTGAGGTACAGGGAGGGCTCCAGATGGGGGTGAAGGCTCTGGGGTGGGGCCGAGGATGAGGAGTTCAGGGTGCGGGAGGAGATTCTCGGCTGGTTCAGGGGGTTGGGGTGCAGGCTCTGGGTTGGGGCTGAGGATGAGGAGTTTGGAGTGCAAGCTGCCCCAGGGCCGGGGCCAGAGGACTCCCCGCAGCCTTCTCCCTGATGGAAGCATGGAGGTCTGGGAGAAGGACCCCTGGCCTCTCCCCGCCAGCAGCACGGAGCTCTAGGAGAGGGGCCCCTCTCCTCTCTCCCCACTGGCAGCACAGAACTCCGAGGGAGGAGCCCACAGCAGCCCTGCAAGCCCCAACTTGCTCTTCTCCCCAGGCCCCCGCCATGCCCTACCTCTCTCCTCTCCAGGCCCCTGTGGCTGTGTGGTCCTTTATAGCCTGCTTCGCAGCTATGCAGCTTAGAGGGAACTTAGCTCCTGGGCCCCACCCTCATTGTGTCCTTGAGCCCCATCCCCCAAAGAGGAAGATGGGGAGGATTGGCCCTAGGCTGCCCTCCTATCAAGTTTAGGGCTTGGTCAGTCCCAGGCCTGGACGACCTTCCCAGGATGATCCTCCTTCTCTTCTATCTCTTCTGTTGCATTCCCTCTCTCCACCTCCACTGCTGCCTTCATTTGCGCCTCTGGCTTCTCCTTCCCCACAGACTGAGCAGTGAGGGTCTAATAGACGGCAAGTTGTGGCAACTGTCAGTGAGGTCTGGGGCACTGGATTCATTGCCCAAGCTGCATGTTGAGCTCGACCAATCCTGTGTAGACCCTGCTGATGCACTCTACATACCTAGCATCATAGTTCAGGCCAACTGCTCCTGTAGTCCCATTCTATGGTCCCCTGAGGGCACTCATTCTAGACCCCTGGCTCCTCAGCCACCATTTCTCTTGGACAGACACCTGCACCTCTCTCCCTCCCGACCGGGGTTTTTCCAGGCTGCACAGTTCCCTGGGTACACTGTGATAGCCCCAGCAAGCCAGATTGACCAACCAGGCCAGTCTGTGCTTTATTTTCTAGATTAAAGCCTGACTGTAGGGTAACTGCTAGCAGTTATAAGTTACAACACAGCTCTTTATAAGCCAGCACATTATTCTTAAAGTGAAAGCATTACAGAGAAAACATATTAAAGCAATAAAAGAACCTACAAACATGCTAAAAAGCTTACCAGAGATCACCCCCAACTCCAACAAGAGCTCTTGTAGGAGTCTGTCCTTCAACTCCACAAAGGGGTTTCCCTGTGGTTACAAGTTCATAACAGCCTTAGCTCAGAACACGCATCCCCATGAATAGCTTTGGTCCTTTGGTCATCAGATTCCGGGAACAGATAATTAGGAGACAATGGTCCTCCACTCTGGTAGTAGCTTCAAAAGGCTGAGATTCTGCATAACCAGAGGAAGGAAATTTGCATTCACCTCTCCCTAGAAATGTTACATACAATCCCAGCTCACAATAATGTATATAAGCTATTCATTTAATACAATGGACCCCCAAAGCTACTTAAACTTAATTCAATAAGGTCTCTAATGGATATGGCAGGAATTGCCTTATCTGTCACACATACAGTGCATTAACATAGTCCATCAGGGTCCACATGGGGCAGTCAGAATGCAATATGCAGCCTGTGGTCTGGACAGTGATTCCAACACATTCAAAATTACCATAGCTTGCCTCCCATCAGAACCTCACTGTTTACTCTGTGCATGTGCCATAGGGATGGTGGAGAAAAATGCTCCCTGTGGTTGAGGCGCTATTTGCTGTGTTTGTCGGAACTGAGTGGTTGAGAGTGACAAACAGATATTTGTGTGTATGTGAATAATGTGTGTGCTTGCAAAATTAGTAGACTTAAGCCTCAATTAGCAATTTTGTAATTACATATAAAAATCAGGAGGATTATGGAAAATTAGGAAGGGTTGGCATCTCGGATGTTGGCATACCACTATTCAGGGTTGATGACAAGATTGTCTGCTTACAAAGTCTGCTAAATCATTGTTGGCTCCTGCGAGATGGAGATTTATTGGGGTTATCCCATGTTTTTGACACCATGTCCACAACTTGATTCTGTCCTGGCAAAGGGGTGGTGAGTTGGCACCTACTTGCTTATTTACATAAAACATTTCAGATGTGTTGTCCGTGAGATCCTCCATAGCAGAATTCTTTAAAACGGGTAGGAATGCTGTGCAAATTAATCTTATCGCTTGTAATTCTATAATATTTGTGTAGGATCATATTCTTTTGAACCCAAATTCCTTGTATTTGGAGATGGTCCAGCGGTATGCCCCAACCTGTTCCTGATGGATCTGTATCAGTGTTTTTTAAGGAGATGGTGTAGAGACGGGGATCCCATTCTGAGCATTCTCGGATCAGACCAACAATTCAGTGACAGAATATAAGAGGGAATCACAATGTGCATGCTCATTTGATGATCCAAGGAGTGAAACATGAAGCTTAGCCAGTTTTGTATTGAATGTAGATTAAGTTTGGCTACTGGTGTCACATACATGCATACTGACATGTGATTTAGTCGTCTGAGGCAGGTTCTTACTGTGGTTGGTGGATTCATTTTGATGCTGGTGTTCATCTAGTGAGGGTGAAATATGTCCTCAGAAAGGTATGTGTAACAAGGCAGGGTCCTCCTGGAGTGTCCTCTCTGGCTAGAGGTGCCACAGCCTCAGTGTCTCCAACATACAGGTCTTCATAAACTCCATCTTCACGTTTCTGTTCAATAATGCCTTTACTATGGACTAATTTATTAACATAAATGCTTCAAAATAACCCTCCAATGTATAGTCCATCATCATAATACAAAAATCAGGCTCTTCATCAGTCTCCCTTTTTTAATCAGATTGGTGGGTACCAACATTTCTTCCTGGTGTACCCTAGCCAAACTTGAAACCCAAATGAAAAGTGCAAAACAAACAGAGTCTGCCTGCCTTGCATTTAACAAAAATGCAAAAGTAATCAAAGTCTGCCCACGCTGGGCTTATGTTCTTAGTCCTTCCTGGGTTCTCCCACAAATCAGAATTATTCTCTTGGACTTCCATCTCCCTGCAGGAGACAAGCTCAAAGATGTCAGCCAGCAAACTTCCCTCTACTGCTGTCCTGGTTCTGAGCTTTCTCGACTCTTAAGTTCTTAGGCTATCCTGCATTCTTCCCAGCTGTTACTTGTCTGGAACACCAGCCCATATGATTGTTTACCTGGATTTTCCTTCTCCATTGGTTCAAAAGAGGTCAGTGGGCAAACTTCCTCTGCTGCTGTCCTGGCTCTGTGCTTTTACTGACTCTCTTCCTGCAACAGCTCTCCACTATTGCTCTCTGGAAGAATTCGAGCACCTTGCTCTCTTAAGACCTTCCACCAAATCCAAATGGCCCCTTCTTGTCTCCCCCTTCCTGATTGCTGCTTGACCCTTTATATATAACTGGTGTCTTCTCTTCAGTCCCATTAGAAGGCAATTTACCAGGCACAGGTGGATGGGCCTGCTGCCTCTTAAAGGGGCCAGTCCCCCTATGACAGTATGTTTTTGTCAATTTGGAGTTGATTAAGGCTTCTGTAAACTCTATTGTCTATAATGGGTTGAGGGAGGATTTTTGGTAATTCATCACGAGGCCCAGCTATCTGAAGAAGTGAAAGACATAGTTCAGGGCTGTGGTAACTTCCTGATGAGACTTCCTGATCAGCCAATTGTCTAGATATGGATAGATGTGAATGGCATGTCTCCTCAGATGCCACTTCAACAGCTAGGCATTTTGTGAAGACTCTCGGTGTTTTGGACAAGCTGAATAGTACAATCTTATACTGGTAATGACTGGGCTCTACTGTATATCAAAGATCATTCCTGTGGGTTGGATGGATTGCAATATGGAAGTATATGTCTTGAAGATCAAAAGCCACAAACCAGTCGTCAGCCTGAAGAGAAGAGATGATGGAAAATGTTACCATTCTGAATCTTAGACGGTGTATATATTTGTTCACTCTTCTCAGATCTAGGATAGGACGAAGACCCTCTTTTTTCTTTGGAAGTTAGGTGTTGCATGCCAGCTAATAGGGGAACTGCCTAGCTGTGACCAATCCCATTTTTGATGTTAATGCCCTTTTTTCAAGGTCTGAAATTTCTCTCACTGAGATCTCAAGAAGATACAACTTCAACCAAGTGTCCCTGGATTTCCTTGTTCTGGTAAAAAAAAAAAAAAAATAGCAAACTGAACAGTGGTCGGGCACCTGGTTCTTATTAAGACAAAAATGGTAGTGGTTATGGCTGACTGTAAGAGGAATGAGTCCATCACAAGAAGCCCAAGGCTTAGAATTTGCCACTGTAGGTTACAACAGTGGTGCAAAGCACCAGAGAAAAATTAAATGTTTAAAATAAAATTAAAGAAAAAAGATGATTTGATTGGGAAATTAACCCAAACTGACTAACTAGATGACAAATATCAAAGGAAAAGAAATTTCCACTAAGTGGTAGCGGCAGACACTGGTTGTTTTGCCTCGCTGCAATGGACAACAAGATGGAACTGAGGGGTGATCACAGCTGCTCTGCATTGCATGGTGGTGAGGGGTGCAAAACCATGCAGGTGCAGGAGTGGCCCAAAGGACACTGTTGTTCAAAGATTCTGATCTTGTGCAAAAGACACATGCACTTAGAGTCGGATCCACATAGACACACACTCGAAGACACTGTATTTCCCTGCCTTGCATGAAATGACAGTCAGGAAATGTAGGGAAGAACAGACACAATGGCCATCAAACTAATTTCCTATTTGTCTAAAACAGCTACATGAAAATCAACATAGAAACAGTGACTCCTCTTCTCTAGTGGGTTCTATCATAAATGCTCCCTACCAAGCGTAAAAATAGGAAGCAAAAAAATAATTTGACAAACTTTATCAAAAAGTAAATATTTATGAAAGATTCTTCCCTTGTAAATTCTCCTCTTTGGGGGTTTTCTTAAATGTTTGTCTTGATATACATTAAAACCTTTTCCCAATCTAGACTATAATGAAGAGTCTCATCTACATAACATAAGACCTATAGGGACTGTAATGTTAAAAAGCCATATCGAAGTAAAATTTCAGTATAATCTGTGATAATTTGCCCATATCTGAAAATGAGGCAACTAAATCACTAAAAGCTGTGCTGAAAATTTGCCTGATAGCATCAGTGGTCCTTGGAGCACAACAGAGAACAGTTTAGTAGTCACTACAAATTAAATTAAATTGAAATAATAATGTAACAGCTGTTGAAATAGTTCAAAACCTCCCATTCTCTTCCCAGAAAAGCTACTATAATACCATTAAAACCTACTGTTAAATAGTTCCAATCTGTTATTTATAACTAAGTGGCACATGGCCAAACTTACCTTCCAGACCAAATCCAAGTGTCTAAATTCAGACAGTGCAAATCATTCATTCTAGTTTGCTAAAACAAAACAACAAACAAAAAACTGCTCAAAAACAGGTGTTTTAAATTAGGCTTATGATAAAGTAGAGTATTTCAGAGATTTTCCTAGATACTATGTATTTAAGTAACATTCTATTAAAAGAAATTTGTACCCATGTAGCTCAGCACAACAGTCTGAAAATTCCCCAGATCAGAAGAGAGGGTTACTCACCCTGTGCAGTAACTGAGGTTCTGTGAGATGTGTGTCCCTGCGAGTGCTCCACTTCATGTGAGTCTGCTTCTCTGTGCCTGTGATTGGAGATTTTCAGTAGCAGTGCCCATTTGGATTGCACATGCGTTCCCCCATCTCGCGCTGCTTTTGGAGATTATATAGTGCTCTGCGGCCAAACCACCTTCAGTTTCTTCTCTACCGCAGAGTTCATGTCTGAACTCCGAAGTAATGGGGAGGAGGGTGAGTAGTGAACACCCAAAGGGGGACACATCTTGAAGAACCTCAGTTACGGCAAAGGGTGAATATCCCTTTCTTCTTCAAGTAGTGTCCCCTATTGGTGCTCCATTTTAGGTGACTGGAGAGCTGTGCCCCTCATTGGAAGGATGGGGCTTTGGATTCGTGAGTGATGATAAGATAGTCAGTCATAAGAGAGCATCCGATGTCGAGTCCTGCACAATTGCATAGTGCTCTGTGAATGTATGGGCTGATGTCCAGGTGGCTGCTTTACAAATTTCTGTAATTGGTACATTGTTCAGGAAGGCTATAGAGGTGGAAATCGGTATCTTGGAACGTGTTCGAGTTCCTGGGCGGGGGAGGGTTTGCAAATCATATTGACTATAGCAGAGATGAATGCAACTGGAAATCCATTTTGAAAGCCTTTGTTTAGATATAGCTGAACCTTTTGATCTTTCAGTAATAGAAAGGAATAATTTTGGCATATAAGTCTAACATGTGGAGCACGGACTCCTTTTTTTCCCCATGTGGCTTGGGGAAGAATGATGGGAGGTAAATAGCCTGATTCAAGTGGAATGAGGAATGTATTTTAGGTAGGAACTTTGCATGTGATCATAATGTATCTTTATCTTTGAAGAAAATTGTATATAGCAGGTACATCATGAGAGCCACTATTTCCCCCACTCTTCAAGCAGATGTGATGGCTATGAGAGAGGTTATCTTCATAGATAGATGTATGAGTGAGCAGGTTGCCATGGGCTCAAACACTAAGGCATCGTAGCACCAGATTAAGGTCCCAAGGTGGAGTGGGATCTTGTCAAGGGTAGAGGTTCCAAATACTGGTGAGGAACCGTTTTGTTACAGGCTGGGTAAATACTGAATTGTGGTGGAAGGCCCTAACAGCTGTGAGATGAACTCTAATTGAACTTGAGGATAGTCTTGATTATTTTAGTCCTAGGATATAGTTAAGGCCCTACCAAATTTAGGGCCCGGAAAAATGTGTCACACACTGTGAAATCTGATCACTCCCTGTGAAATCTGGTCTTTTGTGTGTTTTTACCCTATACTATACAGATTTCACAAGGAGAACAGTGTTTCTCAAATTGGGGGTCCTGACCCAAAAGGGAATTACAAGGGCATTGCAAGGTTATTTTAGGGAGATCGCAGTATTGCCACCCTTACTTCTGCGCTGTCTTCAGAGCTGGGTGGCCAGAGACGGTGGCTGTTCACAGGCACCCAGCTCTGGAGGCAATGCCCCACCAGCAGCATTGCAGAAGTAAGGGTGGCAATTCCATACCATGCCACCCTTACTTCTGCGTTGCTGCTGGCAGCGGCACTGCCTTCAGAGTTGGGCAGCTGAAGAGCGGCAGCTGCTGGCTGGGATTCCAGCTCTAAAGGCAGAGCCACCACCAGCAGCAGTGGAGAAGTAAGGGTAGCAATACTGCAACTCCCCCTTACAATACCCTTGCAACCCCCCCAACTCCTTTTTGGGTCAGGACCCCTACAATTACAACACTGTGAAATTTCAGATTTAAATACCTGAAATCATGACATTTATTATTTTAAAAATCCTATGACCATGAAATTGACCAAAATAGACAGTGAATTTGGTAGGGCCCTAGATATAGTCCAGTATCAGTGGCAAGGGTGAGGTGATAGCCAAGGCGTGTCTGCTGGTGCACCAAATGTGGAAACTCTTCCATTTGTGCAGGTAAGTAGACTGCATCGTCCATCTTCTCTGCTATTTAATAGTATCTCCTTTATGTCTTCAGAACAGGTCATCTCAGTATTCTGGAACCATGCAGGAGCCATGCCTTCAGGTGAAGGATCTCTAGATTTGAGTGTTGAGTCTGGCCGGCGTCCTGAGACAGGGGGATGTGAAACAGGGTGAAGAATGACTGGTGGGTATACTGTCATCCGTAGAAGGTAAGGGACCCATGTTTGTCTGAACCATGTTGGGGCTATCAAGATGACTCTGGCTTGTTCCTCTTTTATTTTGCGTATTACTTTGGGTAGTAAGGGGATCGGTGGAAAGGCATACAGCAGATGTATGTCACATTTGATGAGCAAGGCAACCCCCAGAGAACAGCAGCTCAGTCCTGCTCTTGAGCAGAAATGTGGGCATTTGATGTTCTCGGGTGTGGCAAAAAGGTCTATACTTGGGAATCCCCAAAATCTGAATAGTTTGTATAGGATAATGGTATCTATCTCCTACTCATGTTCCTGTGAGAATTTTTTGCTCAGTGTGTCTAGTGTGGTGTTGTAATCTCCTGGTAGGTAAGTCACTGAGATGTTGATGTTGTGGTGAATGCACCAATTTCACAATTTCAGTGCTTCAGCACACAATGATTGTGACTTTGCTCCCCCTTGATGGCTTATGTAAAATATGGAAGCAATGTTGTTGGTCATTAACCTTATGTCCTTGTTTCTGACCAGTGATAAAAATTGTGAACATGCATTCCAGACTTCTTGGAGTTGCAGTAGGGTGATGTATAAAGCTGACTTGAAGTTGTCCTGTACTCTGTAATTTTGCAAATGTGCTCCTCAACCCAACAGAGATGTATCTGTTGTCAGTATTTGTGACAGAGGTGGTTCTGTGACAAATACACTTTGTGGGGCTTTGTCCACCAGTCTAGTGAGCTTTTGACTGTGACTGGCACTGAAAGACACTTGTTCAAATTGTGTCTGTGCATACTGTATACTGTCCTGAACTACTCATGAAGGCAGCGCATATGTAGTCTGGCGGGGAACAGATAGCTCAGTGGTTTGAGCATTGGCCTGCTAAACCCAGGGTTATGAGTTCAGTCCTTGTGGGGGCCATTTAGGGATCTGGAACAAAAATCTGCTGGGGATTAGCCTTGCTTTGAGCAGGGAGTTGGACTAGATGCTCTCCTGAGGTCCCTTCCAACCCTGATATTCTATGCCTTACAACAAAGGTGGTCACTGCCATATGTCCTAGTTGTAAGCATATTCTGGCTGATACCTGTGGGCTGGTCTGCACTGTAGGGATCAAATTGATTGGGGGGGAGTAAATCTGTAAGTGTAATGGGGTGGACTAGGGCCTGAGGCCTCCTGCCGGAGGCCTCACAGGCCTGCCACACCTCCTGCCACCCTAGAAAGGGCAGTGGATAGAGCCCTCCAAACTGCCTAGAATGGCTGTGTGGGATGCAGCCAATCAGAAGGGGCTGCAGGGAGCAGCCAATCAGGGCCCAGCAGGCTAGTATAAAAAGAGCTGCAGAGTCAGAGTGAGTTCAGTTCCTGGAGTTGGAGAAGTGTGGTGTGCCTGGCTGGTTGAGGGAGCTACAGGACCTTGAACAGAGCAGTGCTAGCAAAGATGGGGGAGGGAGCAAGATGGCATTCTGGACTGGCTTCTGGGATTCAACCAGGACAACGCCCTGAGATAGTGGTGAAGTATGTGCTGGGGCCATGGGAAGTGGCCCAGGGAATTGTAGCAGTGATGCAGTTTATTTAAAGGAATGCAGTGGATGGCTGGGATCTGGAGTAGTAGATGGGCCCGCATGTTCCCCCTGCCACCACCATTAACCACTGGGGAAGTGGCCTGGACTGTTGATGCACCCCAGAAGGGGGAACTGAATTATTTTAGTGGCCCAGCAGGAGAGCCGAGTCTAGAAGAGCCCCAAGAGGGTGAAAATGTTGCCTCCAGGAAGGGCACCCTGGGGCATGGTTCTATGCCAGAGCAGGGACAATTTGAGAGAGTATAGAAGGGGCTGAGAGAGAGTTTGAACCAGAGTACTATGATTAGCCCTGCTAGACTGATTGAAGAGCAAGCCTAAGGATAGGGTTGCAGGTAAAGAGATGTTACAGAGAGAGGCCCCTCTTGGACTTGTACCCAGGAAGGAGTTTGCTTTTTATTTCAAATACAGACTATGTGTGACTTGGCTGGAGAGTTCAGTTGCTGAAGACTCACCGCAAGGCATACAGAAAGGGTGGGCACATGCACTCCGCCAACGGGGTTGCTTGCAAGAGGTGAGTGCCACCCTGTTACAGTAGGCAATAAGGCTCTGGCCTCTACTGCATTGAGGTAGGCCCCAATAAATTCTAGGTGCTGTATAGGTATCAGTATTGATTTTGGAATGTTTGGTTGGAGGCCTGCTTTTGAGGAAAGGGCCATTGTCCTCTGTGTTGCTGCTATGACATCTTCTCAAGAGGGGGCTTTGAATAAACAAATCATTCAAGTATGGGAATATCATAATTCCCTGTCTGCAGAAGTGCATGGAGAACACTCTGGGTGTCACATAAAGGCCAAACAGAAGTACCTTGTACTGGTAGTGATCCTGCTGCAGAACAAATCTGAGGAATCTCCTGTTTGATGGATGTATGATGATGTGGAAATACACATATTGGAGGTTGAGGGTTAAGAACCAATCCCCTGTTCCAGTGCTAGGATTATTGTTGCTAATGTGACCATCCTGAATTGGTGTACTTTGATGAGTTTCTCAAATCTAGAATGGGTCTCCACTGACCGTTCTTTCTCAGGATAGGAAGTAGTTGAAATAAAAGCCCATCCCTCCGTGATGTATCAGAACAGATTCAACAGAACCCAAGTGCAGGAGGTGGTTTATTTCCTTCCATAAAAGATTCTAATGAGAAAGGTCCCTGAAGTAGGACGGGGAGAGATGGTGGGAAGGATGGAAGGAAATAAATTGAACTGAGTATCTGGTGTTGATAATTTCTAACATCCACTTATCTGAGGTGATACTCTGCCATACTGGGTAGAATGGGGTCAGGCAGTCTCTAAACTGATGGTGGTTGCAGCAGATGGGACTGGGGAAAGCAGTGGAGGTGAGATGGAGGTGGCCTGCATTTTGTAACCTTCTATCTTTGCAAATCACATGGTCTCTGCGGAGGAATGTATGGAGCAGGTCTCTATCACTGTGCAGAATGATATTTATTCGGGCTTCTCTTTTGCGCAGGCGTGTAGATACGTAAAGACTGAATCCTTTAAGGAACGAAGGGATCCATCCATCTTGTCCATGGTTTTGATTCTTTAAAGGGAAGATTTTCAGCCATAGATTGTATCTCTTCAGGAAATCCTGAGAGGTAAAGCCATGACGGCCTTCACATGACTACAATTGGAGACATCTATCGGGCAGCTGTGTCAGCTGTGTCTAAGGAAGCTTGTAAGGCCATTCTAGCCAGAAGGTGACCTTCAAGATAATTGCCTAGAATTGTTGTCCCCCCCACCACTTCCCAAAGATGACTAAATTTATTGAGTCATATTTGAGTAGTTGGTGTAACTGAATTTGGCCATCAGTGCTTCATAATTGGCAATTTAAAACTGCCAGAGTTGCTGATAAGTAGGCCTTGTACCCAAAATGGTCTAACCGTTTCCAATCTTTATCATACGGGGTACTTCTAGTATGGATGTTGCCTGCTCCACTCATTCACTGCCTTGACCACCAACTAATTTGGAGAGGGATGTGAAAATAGAAACTCCATTTCCTTAGAGGGAACATAATACTTTTTGTCTGTTCTTTTGCAGGTGGGTGGTACTGTGGCAGATGTCTGCTAGACAGTCTTAACTGGTTCCATCAGAGCCTCATTTATGGGGAGTGCAATTTTTGATGAGGTTGATGTTTGGAGTATATCCAGTAACTTATGTTGAGACTCTATAATTTCTTCCAAAGATATGTGTAGTGAGTCTGCAATTCTCTCAAAAAGTTTTTGGAGTTGATTAAAATCATTGGCTGTCGGTGGAGAAGGCATGATAGTATTTTTCTGTCCTCTCCAGACAAGACTGGTTGGTCGGGTGGCTTCCTGATCCATCCTCTCCTCCTGGTACTCAAATCTTGTCCTGAGGTTGCCTGTATGTAACCCATGGATCCAAGTAAGGCCATTGTTGTCGGAATGGCATGTGTGGCATCCATGTATGTCTGTACCATCTATGTGCATAACCCGCAGGCTGAAATCTGGTCTTTACCAATGGGTCTGGTCTAGCAGTTGTCTGAGGTGGGGAGAGGAGTATTGATGAGAAAGAAGTAAAAGTCCTTCTCCTCATCATCGTCTTCCTCACTAGATAAGGGAGAAGATCTGGATGGTGGTATTGAATGTGACAGCACCGAGTTCACTGGGGAAGCGATGTGTACCAGAGCAATGTCGGTACTGAGGAGATTCCGGTATTTCAGATACCAATAAGTTGTAGCCTTTTATTTTATTTTATTTTATTTTATTTTATTTCAAGTGAATTTTGTAATGTGGTATTACATCACCCTGGATTCAGCTCTGGTGGCTACAGTTTCAAGCTCAGAGTGAAAGTCACCTCTGCTACTTGTTTTGGACTTTAAGTCTCTAGGAATACATAAAGACCAAGGATAGTGACATTCATACATTTACAAGTACAAGGTTTAGTCTGGGTTTCAAGTTTTATTAAAGTTATGATTACCCAACCATATAGAAATCCTATAAAGACCTATGCACAAGTTACAAATATACATCCTTAACGATATTCTTAAGCTCTTGTGGCTGCCTTGCCAATTGATTATCAGTAGAGGGATGGGTCCTGCTGGAGTTTTCCCATAAGGAACTCAACTTTCCCAATCTGGGCACCCTCTTTTTATAATGTGATTCTGACTATATCTTATTTGCATTTATGGATATAGTGCACCCTGCAATAAGGGCATGTGTTAGAAAAATGTGACTATCGGGTATCTTGTAAACAAAAAATTACTCTTATTGTTGATTTTTTGCAATACCATCCATACACACCTTTTCCAGTAGCGTAGCTGGCGGGGTTCAGTGGAAGCAGCCGCCAAACCAACCTGATCTCCTTCTTTAAGAAGGTGACAGATTATTTAGACAAAGGAAATGCAGTAGATCTAATTTACCTCAATTTCAGTAAGGCATTTGACACAGTTCCACATGGGGAATTATTAGTTAAATTGGAAAAGATGGGGATCAATATGAAAATTGAAGGTGGATTAAGGAACTGGTTAAGGAACTCCAACGGTCGTACTGAAGGGTGAACTGTCAGGCTGGAAGGAGGTTACGAGTGGAAGTTCCTCAAGGATCAGTTTTTGGGACCAAATCTTATTTAACCTTTTTATTCTCAGACCTGGCACAAAAAGCAGGAATTGTCTAAAAAAGTTTCGCGGATGACACAATACGTCGGAGGTATTGCTACACACAGGAGAAGGACCGGATATCATACAGGAAGATCTGGATGACTTGTTAAAGACTGGAGTAATAGTAATAGGATGAAATTTAATTAGTGAAAAGTGCAAGATCATGCATTTAGAGAATAATAAGAAGTAATTTTAGTTATTAAATTGGGGAACACATCAGTTGAAGAACAGAGAGGAAAAGGAACCTTGAGTACTTGTTGATCCACAGGATGTACTATGAGCCGCAAGATTTATGCCGTTAAAAAAAGCTCCATGCAGTTTAGGATGCATCAGGCGAAGGTATTTCCAGCAAAGATAAGGAGGTGTTAGTACCTTATATACGGCAACTGGGATTGACCTCATGTGAATACCGTGTGTGCGTATCCTAGTCCCCAATGTTTAAAGAAGGATGGAGTCTTCAAACTGGAACAGGTCAGAATGGCTACATAGGATGATCCGGGTGGAAACCATGTCTTATGAAAGGAGACTCAAAGAGCTTGGCTATGTTTAGCCTAACCAAAAAGAAGGTTGAGGGGATATGTTGCTCTTTTAAAATTCATCAGAGGGTATTAATTTAGGAAGAGAGAGGACTTAATAGCTTAGTACCAATGACCAGAACAAATGGGTGTACACCAGGAGTTTAGACTTTGAAATATGACCGAGGTTTCTAATCCATTAGAGGACTGAAGTTTGGAAAGCCTTCCACGGGGTAGTTGGGGCACAAGACATATGCTGCTTTTTAGATTCAAGTCTGTGATAGTTTATGGTAAGGGATGGTATGATAGGATCTTAATTTTGGCAATATTGATCTTTGATTATCAGCAGGGTAGATATGCCCAGTGGTCTGTGATGGAGACGTTAGATGGGATGGGATCTGAGTTACTTGCACAAATTTCCTTCCTGAGTGCTGGCTGGTTGAGTCTTGCCACATGCTCAGTGTTTAGCTGATTGCATATTTGGGGGTGGGAAGGAATTTTCCTCCGTGCAGATTGGCAGGAGGCCTTGGAGGTTTTTCGCCTTCCTCTGCAGCGTGGGGCATGGGTCACTTGCTGGTGGATTCTCTGCAGCCTGAGGTCTTCAAACCACAATCTGAAGACTTCAATAACTCAGACATAGGTTAGGGGTTTGTTATAGAAGTGGATGGGTAGGGTTCTGTGGCCTGCTTTGTGCAGGAGGTCAGACTAGATGATCATATTGGTCCCTTCTGACCCTAAAGTCTATGAGGAGCCGCGGGCGGCAGCGGAAGCCCGGTGCAGAAGTGGCGCCTGCCGGCTGGCACTGCCAACCACACAGCTGGAAGAGCTGCGGGGCGGCAGTGGCAGCCTGGCATGGAAGCGGCGCCTGCCGGCTGGCACTGCCAACCACACAGCCAGAGGAGCTGCGGGGCGGCAGCCCATTGTGGAAGCAGCGCCTGCTGGCTGGCGCTGCCAGCCACACGGCCGGAGGAGCTGCAAGACGGCAGCAGCAGCCCAGTGCAGAAGCTGTGCCTGCCACCCCACGGCTCCTCCAGCTGTGTAGTTGGCAGCGTGGCCAGCAGGCACCGCTTCCGTGCCAGGCTGCCCCCTCGTGCAGCCGAGCGCTGGGACAGGAGCCGGGGACAGGCGGCAGCGCAGGAGGGAAGGTGAGCGGAGGAGGGGGGAATCCGGTCTGGGGGTGTGGCCAGAGGCGTCAAGGGGGCGTGGCCAGAGGAGGAGCCAAGGCGGGGCACCTTTTTTATGTTTTTTGCTCCCTCTCCACTGAAAACCTGGCTATGCCACTTATCTTTTCCTGTAATCTTGTAGCATTGGGTCATTCTTTCGTCATTTATTTATGTCAAGCCTTTCTTATGCCTATGGTCTAGTATGGCTAAGCTAAAATCCTACAGGCCTCAGCCTGTATGCCTTGTGTTTCAGCCCTAGTTACTTAGATACATATTATATACTTATCCCTTCTGGCTACCAATCAATCTTATATTTCTATAATCCTACAATTTAAATCTACTGAGAATACAATGATTATATATGACATAGCATGTTAATCATAACATCACACAATAAATGAATGATAAAATGAACTAATTGGCTATAAAGTCCTTCTGAAAACAGAATTATTGTGGTACCACAAGGAGACATTAGCAGTAGTACCACTCTAGTTGAAGTGGTTGTCAGTGCTAGTGGGGCTCTGTGCTCCGCTGAGGGATTGGTAAGTTGTTGTGGTGCCAATCTGCTTGGTGCTGCATGTCTGAGTGGCTCAGTCAATATTGGCATGAAGGAGCTAGGCTTATCTCTGCCACTCCTTTCTGAGCCCACCCTCTTAGGGTCCTTGGCTTTAATGGTACCAGGGATACCTGAGGATCCCACTGACTCAAAGGTGTTCAACCTTGCTCTGGCCAGTACTGATGTCATCAAGCATGCTGGGGATCTTTTCTTTTTAGCAAGTTCCTTGGTAGAAGAGGTTGTTGTCCTCTTCTTGGTGGCCTTTTGCAAGGATTGCAGCAGTTTCCTCTGTAAGGGAAGCAGGAAATGTTTCTCTGAACCTGTCGTTGGGGTCAACCGGGACCAGTGCTCAGAGGGAGTGTCTGGGCCCGGGTTAGAAGCCAGATGCAGCGAGCTCTCCATCATGGTAAATTTTAACTTGAACACTTTGACTTTTCTGCTGCATACCTTGAGGTTGAGGCAATGTATATACTTTTGTGGTGTGCATGCCTCTCCTAGACAGCGGATGCATCAAGAGCGCCCATCGCTGATGGGGACAGCCTCCCGGCAAGAGAGACGCTGTCTGAATTTGGAGTATCTGAGCATGTCCCTCTTTCCCGGTATCTTTCCCTAATGGGAAGGAGCACTGCGGAGAAAACGACACTACTCTACAGATAACAGATTCTTAGCAGAAATTTTTTTTTAAAACAAGAAATAAATGAGGGAAGAGCATAGTTCTAACAAACTGTATCACTACAACAATAACAACACTAAAGAACAACACTAAATAGGCTCTGCTGAGAACTGTCTCAGGCCAAAGGCAGTAGAGAAAGAAGGAACTGAAGGCAGTTTGGCCACATGGTGCTATATAACCACCAAAAGCGGCATGAAATGCAGCATGTGCACCCCAAACAGGCACAGCTACCAAAAACCTCTGATCACAGGCACACGGATGCAGACTCACCTAAAGTGGAGGACCCATATGGGATACTACTTGAAGAAGAAGCATTTATCTTTTGTAAAAAGAGTCTTTTTGAAAATAAACTACTGACACTTGCCTCCTTCCTATAAAGTTTTATATAATAGCAATATGGGACCAATTTCCTACTTCTTTGAGTAGTGTTTTAAGTTCATTATTTAAAACGTTATTTAAGTATTATCCATAATAGCTGCAGTAAGTGTTACAATATGGGTAGCATTCTGCATATAATTTAATTTTACTTTTTTTTCCTCATTTTGGCCAGATCTATTGATTTACTACCTATTTAGGCCCAGATTTAAGGTGTCTAAATACCTTTAAAAATATGGCACTTGCTGACTCCTGCTCTCTGGAATGTCCTGGAATGCATTATATTGCGGGGGAGGGAGAGAGAGAGAGAGTGAAGAAAGCGGAACGATTGGTAATATCCTATATTTCTTCTTTGTTTAGATGAGACAGCACATAAAAACATCAAAACCACTAAATTAAAATGTACCACTTGCTATTATTTCATCCACTGAAATAGAAAAAATAAGTGGTTTGATCATATAAGCCCTTCAAGGTGTGTTTAGCACAGAATACAAACAAACATTCTGCCACTTATCTGAAGCTTACCTACCGTAAATCATACTTTAGCAGGACTTCTTTGAAAGCTAAGCTAATGGAGCTTACACACAGCTTGCCAATTTATTGGGTTTATGACCATTTTATGATAACTTATCTATCCTTATAAGACAACAAATACATATTTTTGTCATTAACTTTGATATGCCTTGTGTCCTGGATTCATCTGAAGATGTGATCAATGCCATTTGCACAGTGTCAATGGACTGAGTTATTCTCCCAATATGTGACACTTACCTTACTGCTGAAAGTAACATTATTGCCTGAATCTGAGACTTTTTAAAATATTTAGTTTGGCTTATTGCCATGTGGTGTTTTAGCTCTAGCTCTGTTATACTGTTTCAATACATATGTACAAAAAGCTCTTGGGTTGGATTCTTCTTTGAATTTACTAATAACTATGCAAAACACAGAAAAAATACTTTATGAGCTAAAGACAAAAGACTCCATTGAAACAGAAATGAACATAATTTACGGCTAAATTATGGCATTTAGCCACAACTCTAACCAGGAAGTAGTGCAGACCTAACAGTCACACTGCCCTAAAAGTATACTACATGCTTCTCTGGGTGTGCCCCTCTCTATGGCCAGCCATCTTGGTAGACCAGTGCGGAGTGTTGTATGACCAGGGCCTATCACTTGGCTGCTCTTTTTTGGGCAATTTGTGCTTCAACCCTTAGGGTTGCACGGAAGAAGCAGATTGTCCATAGCCTATTTGCAAGTGCACAAGGAGGTAAAAAGACATCTTGGGGCTTCCCTCTCTGAACATATGGGTTAGGAGCAAGGACATTTTGGGTTCTATTGGTACCGCATAAATAAATTGCTTTCAGTAAGTAATTAGCAAAAAATAACATTGTTCCCAATAAAATATTCATTAAATAACTACTAACCAGCACTCGTCCTCCAAAGATGTACCCCTTATTTCCCAGCACAGCACATGTATGAGCTGCTCGAGGCTGAGGTGGAACTCCACCCTGAAAGTACCAACACAAGATTTTTTAGAACATTAATCTATACAGTGTCAGTAAATGTCTAATTGCAAGTCAATAAAACATGAAATGCAATGGTAAAGTTGAAATGTACCCATATCTTCCACTATGAAGGCAAAATTGCAAATGTGCAAAACAATTTGAGGGAACACCCAAAATTCCCAAAGCATTAGATGACACATGGTATAGTTCAGTTCAGCCTCAACTAAATTCCCATGCATTTTGGTGTTCAATTTATTCTCTCAGCACCTGATTTACCAACGCTTATGTCAAGGTTTCTTTCCCCACTCTGAACTTATGGGTACAAATGTGGGGACCTGCATGGACACTTCTAAGCCTAATTACTAGCTTAGATCTGGTATACATGGCCACCACCCAGAATTCCAGTGTCTGGGGCACTCTCTGTTCCCCCAAAACTTCGTCCTCTCCCTGGGTTGCCTTGAGGGAACTCCAATTTCCTGGTGAGATCCAGATCCTCCCCTTGATCTTAACACCAGGAAAATTCAAATCAGGTTTCTTACAAAGAAAGTTTTATTAAAGAAAGACAAGGTAAAAATTATCTCTGAATATCAGGATGGAAAATGGCTTTACAGGGTAATCGAATTTCTATAGACAGCAGGGCCCCCCTAGCCTTAGGTTCAAAAGTTACTACGCAAACGAGGTAATTCTTTCCAGCAAAAGAAACATTTACAACGTTGAGAAAAAACAACATACGACTACATGCCTTGCCTGGCTATTACTTACAGTTTGAAACATGAAGAGACTGATTTCAGAAAGATTTGGAGAGCCTGGATTGATGTCCTGTCGCTCTCAGTCCCTTGAGAGTCAAACAACAACAAAACAAAGAGCACAAAACAAATACTTCCCTCCACCAAGCATTTGGAAGTTTATCTTGTCCCCTATTGGTCCTGCTGGTTCACAAGTGTACAGCCAGGTTTACCTGAGCTATCTTAACCCTTTACAGGTAAAGAGACATTAACCCTTAACTATTGTTTATGACAGCTTAATTTCCAGTTTTACACCGTGAGCTCCACTGATTTTTAAGGCTTCATCAACGTAAAACTACAGTTAATACTGGTGGAAAGTCTCTAGGGCTTTTTCAGAACCGCAACCACATTGTGTCACCTGTGGGGTTGGGGAAGCAGTAGCACTTAAATGCAGGAATTTTGCAGAGGTTTAACAAACTTTGACTACTCAAACTATGGAGTTGGTTCATTGGTCAGGATTTATGGCAGGCCTGCACAACTCGTAAAGCGGCGAGGCCACATTACTCCAAAGAAACAGCTGAGGGTGAACCTCCGGCCCCGCAGAAACACGCCGCAGCCCTGCGGAAACAAACCTCCTTCCCCAGCACCGCCCCACCAAACACAGCTGTGGGCCAAAAAGGCAGGTGAGGGTGGGGAGGTGATACTTTATTTAAATCAACCAGGGGCTCCAGCTGAAGGGTGGCTGAGAGCCCTCAGGGTCAAATTAAAGGCTCGGGGCTCCGGCAGCTGGGGGAACCTGGCAGGGCGGCCTCTAGTTTTTTGCTGCCCCAAGCAAAAAAAATTTGGCTGCCCCCCCGTTCAGCCCTGGGCTCCCCCCTGTACCCCCTGCTCTCCCCTGCTGCCCCAGTCCTGGGCTCTCCCCCCACCACACACCTGGCGCCCAGCGCTGGACTTCACCAGTGCCTCCCCCAACCCGCTGCTGCCCCAGCCCTGGTACCCCACCACCAGTGCCCCCACACACACCTCTCCTGCCCCCCAGCCCTGGTCACTGGTAATGTGCTCCCAGGGCGGGGGTATTCCAGCAGGATTTGGATGTGCACCAAAAATGACGGATTGGTTCCCATATGGTTACGAGCTGCAGTAAGTGAAAATTTTCAGCTTGTGTGATTGGAGGATATCTGGCTGCATTATTTATTCAAGATGTCCTCCATAAATGAGGAAGTTTGAGTGCCTTTATTATTCTTTTTGTTCACTCTTTCTTTCTCATGGGGAATTTGCCATATGGCAATATCACTTTGTTCTTCTTTTAAAAAACCAAAAGTCAATGGCTGTTGAAAATAGCAATTCCAGTCCTAATAAGCATATTCTTCTCATTTGTATCCTCCTTTATCTACCAGAAAGTTCCAACGCTCAGTATATTTGATTTGAGAAATGAAGAATACAGCCTTGCCAAACTGAGCTATGAGCACTCCCTTGAATTTTGAGGTGTTTCAGATCTGGACAGGCAGGGTCTCGGAGTGGGGGTTGTCGGCTCCGCGAGCCTGGGGAGCATGGCAGCAACATGTCTGGCGCTGCACGGAGCCAGATACGCTGGTCTAGTGGCACGATAAGGAGCTGGGGCTTGGAGAGGGGTAAGGGTTCCGGTGGGGCAGTCAAGGCACATGGATCGGGGTGGGTTTGGATGGGGCCGAGTGTTACAGGGGGGCAGTCAGGGGACAGGAAGCAGTTGGATAGGCATGGGAGTCCCAGGGGTTTATCAGGGGACAGGTAGGGGGTGGGGTCCTGCGGGAAAGCTGGTGGGGGGTCTCAGGAGGGGGCAGTTGGGGACAAGGAGAAGGGAAGCTTAAATAGAGGCTGGGGTCTCAAGGGGCAGTTAGGGGCAGGGGTCTCGGAGGAAGGCAATTGGGAGACAAGGAGCAGCGGCATTTACATAGGGGGTGGGGTCCCGGGGGGCAGTTGGGGTAGGGGTCTGGGGAGGGGGAAATCAGTGGCCGTGGGCGGGGATTCAAAGGGCTCTGCGCCGCTGGTCGCTGCGGGGAGCCCTGAGCCCTTTAAATCCCAGCTGTGGCCCCGCCGCTGGAGTCGCAGCCGGGATTCAAAGGGCTCTGGGGTGCCCAAAGCCGCAGGGAGCTCTGAGCCCTTTAAATCACAGCCACGGCTGGGAATCTCTGCGGGCAGCCCAGATTCCTCTGACTCCCGGCTGCGGCTGGGATTTAAAGGGTTCTGGGCTCCCTGCCCCTGCGGGCAGCCCAGAGCCCTCTGATTCCCCGCCGCGGCTGGGATTCAAAGGGCTCTGGGCTGCCCGCAGAGCGCCACGTGCAGGGGATTTAGAATCCCACTGCAGGCCGCACAGTGAGGCTCCGCGGGCCGCATGCGGCCTGCAGGCCGTATGTTGTGCAGGCCTGATTTATGATCACTCCTGGGGATAAATTTTAGACAGTAGCTTCCCCTTCTTATGCTTAAAGATCTTGTATGTTGTGAAGGTTATTTGTTTGAAAAAAAATATCCCCATGATGTAATATTGAGAAATAATAATAACGAATACTGAGCTCTTATATAATACACTTCATTCATAAATTTCACTGCTTTACAAAAATCAAACTCTTAAACTTTGTATGTAGTATCTAATCACTTGATGCCAGCAGGAATTTTCCCCATGTAAAGAAAAGATAGGGATTGCAAGACTAGGGCCTTAGCTTTTAATGGAACTTTTCACTTGATATTTGGTTTAAGAATTTTATAGAATCATAAGAAGTCACATAAAAGAAACATTAAAGTGTCAAACAATCTTATTATGTTATCATTCTTCCACTGAGATCTTAATGGAGTCTGTGTAATCTTACCAGAATTTTATGAGGCTTTACATTATGCTATAATAATAATATATAAACATGTTCGCATTACAGTTTTATTGAGAGCTCAGTGAGAATATATGCCATCATTGAAACAATATTAATATAAAAGAATTTCTTATACGTAAGACATCAGTTACTGCTCCTGTTCACACTGTTAAAATAAATGGTAGTCTGTCTCAGCATTAAACCCTTGATGCAACAGAATTATGAAACACAGCAACTGCATCTGCACAGTAATAACTAAAGACTCAATTTTGCAATTGGATCTGCATGGATGGAAACTGTGCCTGCTGGATCCCCCACTGAAGTCAATGGAATGCAACATGAGTTCAGGAGTCCATTAGGAGGGATCTGATTGCAAGATCATAGGAATGGCCATAATGGATCATGCTTGTGGTCCATCTTGTCCAGCACCCTGTTTCCAACATCAGATGACTCAGAGGAAAATGCAGGTAGGTAGATATGTGGTAATCCTAATCCTTGATAGTTAGATTGGCTTAAACCCTCATTTCAGGGCTCATCTCCCTTCCAATACTCTTTTTGTCAGTATTAACTACTGTAACTCTGGATATTCTTGTTATCCAGTCCCTCTTTGAATTTTACTACGTTATTGGCATCAACAACATCCAGTAGCAATTAATCATAGAATCACAGAATATCAGGGTTGGAAGGGACCTCAGGAGGTCATCTAGTCCAACCCCCTGCTCAAAGCAGGACCAATTCCCAAAAAATCATCCCAGCCAGGGCTTTGTCAAGGCTGACCTTAAAAACCTCTAAGGAAGGAGATTGCACCGCCTACCTAGGTAACCCATTCCAGTAGTTGCTTCACCACTCTCGACTGTAAGAAGTTTTCCTATATACCAATCTAAACCTCCCCCACCTGCACTGGGGACCTATTTACTACTCTGCTGTGTCTGTGATTCATAGTATCCAGCTTCCGGACGACCATCTAGATGCCATCCTTTTCCAACCTGTCTATCACGTATAGCGAAGGCTATGCATCATCCTAGGGGCCCCTCCTCTTCTTGCGATCTAATCAATGGCAGACTTGAATACAATCCAGTTCCCTCAACCTCTCTCATAAATCATGTTGCTCCAAACCCCTAATCATTGTTTCGTCCTTTGGCACCTCCGTGACGTCTCTCCATTTTGGGTTCTACCTACAGTCGCTTTGATAAGGTTGTTGGTGGCGGCGCCAAACGGTGATACAGTACTCCAATTGAGGCTCACCGAGTTTGATAGAGGTGGACAATGACACAATCCTCGATCTGCTTGGCAATGCCCCTATTATATGCCCAAAATGCCGTCCCAGACCTTTCTTGCTAACAAGGCAGCAGCTGTTGACTTCATAATCCCAGCTTCTCGTCCCATGTAACCCTAGGGTCCTTTTCTGCAGACTGGCTTCCTACGCCACTTCGGTCCCTAGTCTTAAACAGTGAATGAGGATTCTCCCGTCACTAAGTTGCAGGACTCTGCACTTCGTCCTTGTTGAACCCTCATCAGGTTTCGTTTTGCCCAGTTCTTCTCTAATTTGGTCTAGGTCCCTCTGTATCCTATCGCTACCCTCCAGATATCTAGCAACTCTCGCTCCAGAAAGTTTTGTGTCTATCTGCAAACGGTTTGCTTCGGATCTGAGTGCAGTCCTATCTCTGATCCTCCCAGGTTCATTAATGACAATGGTTGAACCAAACCGGCTTCCCGAGAGTACCGGACCGTTCGGGTAGCTGCCACTCGGTAGAAAACCTAGGGCTGCACTGGACAGTGGAGAAGTTCCTGGGATGGCCCTTTGATCACTAACTCGTTTGAGAAGGCTTCGGCCGACGCCACCATACGGTACTAGCTTTCTTATCCATCAGTCTTTGGGTCGGGCTCCAATTCATCCAGGCCTACGAGTGCTCTTTTAATAATACTTGCTGGGTGCCTCTGGGAAAGAAACACTGGGACTGGTGGAGACCTATCAAAAGGCCTTTGCTAAGTCCAAGATAAACACATCGTCTTCCGGACGTTTCCCCTCTCCACAGACCCGTTTATCTCCTCATAGAAGGGCGCGCAACCCCCACGTTGATATGGAGTCCTCTCCGTCCGTGGCCTCTGGACGCCATCTCGCGCCTTTGGTGACTCGATGCGTGGTGGCGGCTCGCGCTTGGCTCTGATCACTTTCCTCTTGTCCTACGTGAGAGCTCGTTTGGTACATTTGAATGTGAGGTTTTTGCGCTTGGGGCCAGCGCACTGGCTGTAACTTGGCTGCCATGTTCCTCTGGACTAATAACCAGATGGTTCTAGTCTACTTCTTTTGGTGTGGATTAGAGAAAAACAGAGCACCAACGGGGCTTCTGGAATGTTCGCATTCATTGTTGGCTGTTTCCATAATTGGGTATATACTCGCGCTTTCTTGGCTGGGCTGTTCGCTTTGATGACGTGAGTAGGTATCGCGAACATAAATGCAATCGTGTTATGGCGAGCCCTCGCAGACCTAGAATGGCGCAACATGGTTCGTTTTTAGAGAATAGTTCCCCTCCTGAATAACAGTGTCTATAGTTGACGTATTATTCATAGTCGTGAGTTCAAAAATGTTACAGAATGATTAAGTTTTAAAAAATACTCACTCATAATTGTTGGTTAAACACAGTTTCGTAGTAGGCCCCTAGTTTATGGGTCCCTGGAATGGGGTTTTGGTGTTTGCTATGCAAATGCCTGACCATTCGGTTCTTCTCTCTCTCTCT
>NC_133772.1:145428098-145476237 GCF_003597395.2 Chelonoidis abingdonii | reverse complement strand
AGACCCAGTTATCTCCTCATAGAAGGCAACCCAGGTTAGTCAGTCATGACTTGCCCTTGGTGAATCCATGCTGACTGTTCCTGATCACTTTCCTCTCCTCTAAGTGCTTCAGAATTGATTCCTTGAGGACCTGCTCCATGATTACTTCCAGTCTAGTTACTTCTTTTGTGGAAAAACGGCTTTGAATTTGCCACTTTTTAGTTTCATTTAATGTTCCCTTTCTCTTGTGTTATGAGATAGGGAGAACATAAAAATGCACTCGTGTTATGAGCCTGAGAAATCCCAAACATGTTCAAAATAGTTCTCCCTGACATCAGTCTCTAGAGTACAGTTATTATTCAATATGTCGTGGAGTTACAAAAATGTACAGAATGATTAAAGTTTTAAAAAATACTCACTCTAATTGTTGGTTGAAACCAAGTTTGTGTGTTTGTATCAAAAGCATGAACATCGTTATGCCATCCCCAAAATATCTGCCCTTCCTAAAAAGAAGAGTGAAATATCTAAAATTATGTTTTTACATTTACTTCATCTCATAATCCTTTTGTTTTATCAAAAAGAATTAGGCATAAAAGTGACAAATTATTTTCTGTATTTAATCAGAGTAAGTACAGGCATGCACTAATTTTTATTTAAAAAACACACATGGGGTAAAATTTTCAAAAGTGACAAACATTTAGGTGCCTAAGTCTCATTGAATGTCAATGAGATTTAGGCCCCCTTGTGCCAAAGGCACTTTTAAAAATGGCCATACTGGGTCAGACCAAAGGTCCATCTAGCCCAGTATCCTGTCTTCTGACAATCATCAATGCCAGGTGCTTCAGAGGGAACGAACGTCATAGGTAATCATCAATTGATCCATCTCCAGTCGCCCATTCCCAGCTTCTGGCAAACAGAGGCTGGGGACACCACCCCTGCCCAACTTGGCTAATAACCATTGATGGACCTATCCTCCATGAATGTATCTAGTAATTTTTTGAACCCTGTTATAGTTCTGGCCTTCACAACATCTGGCAAAGAGTTCCACAGGTTGACGGTGCATTGTGTGAAGAAATACTTCCTTTTGTTTGTTTTAAACCTGCTGCCTGTTAGTTTAATTTGGTGACCCTCAGGGAGTAAATAACACTTCCTTATTTACTTTCTCCATATCAGTCATGATTTTATAGACCTCTATCATATCCCCATTTAGTCGTCTATTTTTCAAGCTGAAAAGTCCCAGGCTTATTATTCTCTCTCTATATGGAAGCTGTTCCGTACCCCTGATCATTTTTATTGCCCTTTTCTGAACCTTTTCAAATTCCAATATATATTTTTTGAGATGGCGAAACCAGATCTGCATGAAGTATTCAAGGTGTGGACGTACCATGGATTTATACAGAGGCAATAAGACAGAAAATATATCTATCCCTTTCTTAATGATTCCCAACATTTTTTTGACTGCTTCTGCACATTAATTGAATGTTTTCAGAGAACTATCCACAATGACTCCAAGATCTCTTTCTTGAGTGGTAACAACTAATTTAGACCCTATCATTTTATATGTATAGTTGGGATTATCTTTTCCAATGTGCGTTACGTTGCATTTATCAACACTGAATTTCATCTGCCATTTTGTTGCCCAGTCACCCAGTTTTGTGAGATCCTTTTGGAGCTCTTCACAGTCTGCTTGAGACGTAACGATTTTGAGTAGTTCTGCGTCATCTGCAAATTTTGCCACCTCACTGTTTATCCCTTTTTCTAGATAATTTATGAATATGTTTAATAGTACTGGTCCCAGTACAGACCATTGGGGGACACCACTATTTACCTCTGTCCATACTGAAAACTGACCCATTTATTCCTACCCTTTGTTTCCTATCTTTTAACCAGTTACTGATCCATGAGAAGACCTGCCTTCTTATCCCATGGCATCTTACTTTACATAAGAGCCTTTGGTGAGGGTCACAGGTTTTCTCAAAATCTAAGTACACTATATTCACTGAATCACTGTTGTCGACCCCTTCAGAGAATTCTAGTACACTGGTGAGCATGATTTCCCTTTACAAAAACTACGTTGCCTCTTCCCCAACAAATCATGTTCATCTGTGTATCGGATAATTCTGTTCTTTTGAGAATGTGGTGCAGGCTCCTAACATTTAGGAACTTTAGAAAATATTGCCTTCAAACATTTAGTAGGATATGCTTTGTATAAACAAAAGCTTTTATTCATTAGTAAGACATTTTTCTGATACATTAATACTAACATTTGATGAAAGGGGTCTGTTCACTCCTTGATGTATCTAACTCTCGTTAATGGCAACAACAATTGAACATGCATAATGATTAAACAGACTTCTATGTCATTTTCTAATTATGAATATTGTAAACAGAGCCATCCCTTAGGTACGGTGAATCAGGTCGACTGCCCTGGACCCTGTGTTTTGGGGGGGCCTGAGCTTCGATAAAATCATGAAGAAGTGGGCTGGGAGATGAGGCAGGAGGCAGGTGAGCAGGGTGAGGACGTGAACGGGGAGGTGAGCGTCAGGCCGACGGGGAGGAGGAGAGCAGCGGGCGAGCGGGGGGGGGCGAGGAAGAGCATGGTGGCCGCCGGCAGCCCCCCTACTAAAACCTCCCCCCACCGCCTTCTGCCCACTGGCGGGCCCGCTGATCAGCACCTCCCCCTGCCTCTCAGCACTTACTGTGGATCAGATGTTTCATGGTGTCAGGAGGCGCTCAGAGGGAGGGGAGAGGAGTGAGGGCGCAGTGTACTCAGGGGAGGAGGTGGAACTGGGTGAGGATGAGCCGAGGTGGGGTAGGGGTGGGAAGAAACAGGGCGAGGGTGGAGCCTTGGGGGAAGGGGTGGAGTGGGGGCGGGGGCTGGGGGAGCACCCTCCACCAGATTAGAAATTCGGCACCTATGACCCAGGCCCCGCACTCCCATAGGGATGGCCCTGATTGAAACAATTCACTATGGGAATCTAAGTGGTACTTTGTTCCAGGCATCTTATGGTAAAGGTATTTACTTTGGATAATAAATTAAGGGAAGGTATTTATGGACAGATAAAGCTGTGAGGCTATAAATTCCCTGCCATTACTTCAAAGAGCTCAATACTAGAATTTTCTGTAAGTGGAAGCATCTAATTGGAATAGAGCTATTTCACTTTTTCTACTTTAACAACACTTTGCTTTTACTTTATCTAGGGGAGTCCAGGCTTGGGTACTCCCAATAAATTATAAATTGAAATCACAATTAATTTTTCAAGATTCAGTTCTGTATTACTGTTGATGCAATCTAATAGAAACAAACTAATGAAAGAACAATCTAATATCAAATGGCTGCAGTACAACATGATTATTTTACATGTCTGCTGAGATTATTGTAATCTGTAGATGTGGAAGTATGGTAAACCTAGTTTGAATTTATGCACACACAACAATAAAAATTAGAAAAGTTTTCAAAAAGTGAAAAACCACTTTTTTCAATTATCCATACATTTAAAACAGCTTGTATCATTAACCTCACACATTTTTAAAAAATCTCCAATGACCTAAAACATTTTCATTATGAAGTATCTCTAAATAATCATCTCAGGGTGAAATCCTAGCCCCACCAAAGTCAATGGGAAATTTGACATCCACTTCCATGAGGCCAGAATTTCACACCCTAGTTTTAAAAAAAAAATGGAGTATAGCCCAGAGTTTTCCTAAATCCAATCCTGGTGCAAGCAGGTACAGTTCCATTAACTTAAATCACTGTTCATCACTCCCCTGAAGAGGACCTCCACTGTACCCCCGCCATTCACCCTCACAATATTGCCCACTCTACCTGCTACACAGAGGAAAGACATCAGCTTCTATTGTGTATACCCTGTCTAGCTGTTTTTAAACCCAATATATACACCATACTATCCTGAGATTTCTCTTTCAATGGAGTTAACTCTACTAACTCCAGGACTGAATCTGGCCCCTTGTTTTAGTAGCTGTGGTTCCTTTAATAATAGTCATGTGTTTAATAAAACTTTTCAACAATCAGAAGGCACTATGTATTTTAAACAGTAAAAAATCTTACCCAAAATGCATCATGAACATCAAAACAATCACTCAGTTCATTGTATTTCCTACATCCATAACCACCAAAATATATTAATCTGGAAGAACAACAACAACAAAAAAATCTATTGAACTTGAACTTCATTTGTTTTAAATGAATGTTCAATTTGATATTTTGATAAGCTACTATATTTAATTTTATTATCATAAATTTCAATTATCTGTACTATTAATGATTAAATGTGTAAACAAAGAAAAATATTACATACTGTATATAATTACTATACAAACTTTGTGTTGCTACACACATAAACATGCCTGATAGAAACCCACAGAACCAAGGAAATGAAATTAAGCTACATGCTCTACTCTTCCACGCACAAGTTTATCGCACCTCATGATTGCCAGAACTTCTACACACCACAGAACAAGTCTTAACTCTGCCCCCATTTCACCCTTCTGCACACACACCTTTACCAGATCATATTTTTTTCATCACTAGTGTTTGTGAATGTTTGGTGTTGTAGTTGGTTGTTTTGGGAGGTGGCAGTTTGATGATGATTTTGTGCAGAAGGGAGGTTACAAGGAATGATGGCAGGCTGGCATCCCTAAGAAAGCAGAGTTACAGCAGCTCTCTAGATATTTCCCAGTATTGTGCAAGCTTCTAAGAAATACTTATCTTCAGATTCACATCTTCTGAGGACTGATGGCAAATTTTCAAAATGGAGCGTAGTTCGCCCCCAAATACGTACATTTAACAAAAGTGTTCAGTTAGTCACAGACTTCCACCTGAAATGGATGGATCTTCATTCTGTACATAAATTAAACTTTACTTTGAATTAATTAATTCATGCTCTTGAACACCCTGATATCAACAGCTAAAATGAGATGCATGGCTGCATACATGTTTATACATACTGCGGCTAATTCAGAGTTTCAAAACCAACATGCAGTACTAAGTACTAAATGTACTGGGGTTTTGAGGTTTTTCTGTCACACCCTGGAGGACCTAGAGTCCAGAAATCAATAAATGAATTAAATGAATTAACTGTTTATTTTGTTCATTATATATCATGTAACTCTTATTTGTTTACAATAGCTTTTACAGCAAATAGCCCTTATATACAATTAATTTATTTCTCAGTGACCAATTCTACCACCATACCTAACTTTAATGGTTAATATAAAATCTTAAGAAATTTTACACATTTGTTTTTTAGTTTAATATGTTCAAATAATTTAAAGAACTTTTACAACCAATTTGGCTAAATATGCTAAGAAGCATTTACAATACAAATACATAACGTGTATTCTCAACTTTGCTCTTTGTAGCAGGGAGTTATTCATTGAAATACCCTTTGTTATTGTCAATATTGTTGCAAACAAATATTATTTAAAATTATACTAAATCTAAGAATGTTTTATTGCATAATCTTTGTAATTTCATAAGCAATTAAAAATTCTGTAAATGAACTTTAACACCAGTTTAATAAGTCATCAACTAAATAAAAATAAGTATGATTATTCCTATTTTACAGGTGGTAAAACTGAGAGACAGAGATGTTAAGAGATTTGTCCAAGGTCAGAGAGTAAGTCACAGTCTGAATTGGACTTCCAGTTTTGTGTTCTACCTGTAATATAACACTTCTTCCCTTTGATAAGTAGGTATTAAAAATACTCTTGATGTACCTGTCCTTATACACCCAACAGGAAAGCTTGTCACGAGGTGTAGGAGGTTGACCTTTAAAGTCTGTAATTTTTTTCCATCTATATGTTCCATTTCTTGTTCGCAAATTAACATAATACAGCTTAAAAGAAAAATTATAATATTTTAAGTATAAAATAAATGATTTTGCAGAATCGAGCACAAATCAGCAATAGATATGATTACAAAAAGCAAAAGAAACAATAATTTTCTTATATAAAAAAAGAAATGTGAGTGCAATTGACAAATTATAATGCTTATGATAGTAAGAGATTGGTTCACTGACTAATCACAACTAAAATTCAGGAAGAAGAAGCAAAATCTGCCCCTCTCAGCTTTGATAATGCCCTTTGGGTGAAATCCTGGCCCTGCTGAAGTCAGTAAGAATTTTGCCATCAACTTCAATGGCACCACTATTTCACCTGTTAGTCTCAGTCTAATGGTCTGTCCACTGATTATAAATTCAGTGTACACAGAACCTAACTAGGTGCAGAAGTGCTGCAGATTAGTTGAACTATCAAACTCATTTCACTTGTTTTCTAATCCACACTGAAATTCTGGTTTCCATTACATTAATCCACTGAACAACCCATTTTCCCCATTTCATTCCTTATTAGTAATTAATTATCTAAAATCAACATGGAAACTATCAGTCATATGTTAAGGTTAACTAGTTTTTATCTGACTATCCTAGAAATGCAATGCCACTTGCCCACTAAAGAGCAAAGAAAAAGCAACAAATGTGAGGTAAGTCTAATTATGTCTGCAAATGTATTTTTCTCATAGAAACACAATTAATTTTGGAAATACTAGCAAACTTGAGAAATCAAAATAAAAAACAAAACATACTGGGCATTATCTTGCAGTCTTAACCCAGCCAAAACTGCCAGTGCAGTCAATAGGAGATGTACAGATGCAGAGGGACTAAAGAATCAGATCTTCAATTTAAAGTATTTTAAAGTGCATCTTTTCTAAAATAAAACCAAAATCTCACCCTTAGATTTTTCCCTCTAGTTAAATGCTTTGTTAAATGAAGTTCTACTCAGAAACCCAATAGGTAAATGAAGTTCTGCATTAGTAGTCATTCGATTAAAATACACTCCAGAATTAAAAGATTACAATACCAGATTACTGTATCCTTTATCATCAAATCCGCCAAATATATACAGCTTCCCATTAATGCAAGCTCCACAGCTTCCCGACATAGAAGTAGGTAGCTCTCCTTCCATTAGGTGCATTGTCCTGCCATTTAGTAAATATATTAAAATCTCATAATTTTGCTCCCAAACAAACCAAAATACATCAAAAGCAAAGTAGTACTAGTAGGAGATATAACAGGATGGGAACACACAGTTGCTCTGGGAGAAGGGCACATTAGCAGTCTGCTCAGCACTATCAGGTGTGCTCACTGAAGATAAAATCTTTTTTGAGACTTTTTGCTGTTAGCTCTAGCAAGTCTCTACTGAGCATGTGCAAATTGCAATTTTTCAAATGCTTATAAATTGGCCAGACTTGGGTGGATGTTATGGCAAAAGCCATCCCCTGTCAAATTTCAAGTCCCTGCATCAAAGCATGGAGCATTTCAAAGATAAGGGCTCAATAACTTTTTAGCTTGGGCAAAACTCCATATTTTTCCCTAGCCTCATTCTTAAGCAGCCATTTTGGCTGAAATTTAAAATATTATATTATATCGCAGACACCCAGCATGGAAAATTTCAGCCACATAGCTAAAGTTTGGCAGAATTATATGCAACTAAAAACAGGGTCTGATAATAGGAAGTATCAGGCAATCTTAATAATTGGTATCGCTACTAGACCCACCTCTCCAAGATGCGTAAATACAATTTGATGTAAAACTTAAATATTATATTGCTAGTGATGTGAAAGATTTTAATCTGATTTAAATTTTAAAATACATTATCTATGCAAACATATTTCTGATATGATTAAGTAACAACAACAAAAAGAAAGTAATCCTAAATGGATCAAGCACTCTAATCTTGTTGTATTAATATTCATTTGAACATAAAAGTTCATTTAGCCAATATAAATACATAAGTCGCTCTTTACATTTAACAAGTCACAAACTATATTTAAAAAGTTAACATTGGAAACATCCCATTGAAAAAAATGACTGTGCTTACATAGGTATTTTCTTATCTGAAGACGTTATTCCAAAATATACATCAGATATTAAATGTCTACACTAAATGAATGCAGGCTATTTAAGCAGCCAAGAGACATGAAACAGACCTCATTTATGTATCTGAAATAATTTTTACCATAGGTAATAATACTCAGGTCTAAATAGCACATTTTGCAAATTTATTAAATATAAATAAAATGGCTTACCATAACCCACTATCAATTTCATAGAGCCAAAGCTCATCGTTAGGCAAATACACTTCATTTTCTTCAATTGACTAAAAGAAAACAAATATGCAAAATATTTAATCAGTTATGTATTATGTCACTACAGTTCAAAAATCATCAAAATACAAGCTAGTTGGGAACATTTCAGAACTTTTAATGAGACAATTCACGAAGATTGCATACAATTTTTATACTTAATGTGCGCTCCCTGATCATTTTAACTGGAACAGCTCAATAACTCTAGTATTTTATATTTAACACTGTAAGTTCAAAACAGGTTTTTATTTTTGAAGCATTATAAAAAATAAAGCATATACATGTCTACCCCGATATAACGCTGTCCTCGGGAGCCAAAAAATCTTACCACGTTATAGGTGAAACTGCATTATATTGAACTTGCTTTTATTTGCCGGAGCGTGCAGCCCCGCCCCTCCGGAGCACTGCTTTGCCGCATTATATCCAAATTCGTGTTATATCGGCTCATGTTATATCAGGGTAGAGGTATATGCAGAATGGTGTCCCTATGCAATAGTTTTATTAATTGCTTAATACCAGTTCTACTCACTCACTTTCACGTGGATAGACTGGGAAAAAAGCAAGTTTGGCTTTGCAGTAAATGAGAGAGAGGGAGAGGAGTAGTTCCATATTCAACTAGCAATAGCAGTTTAACGCACAGTGACCATCTTGTAGGAAATGTAAAAAGCAGTAGCAACTCAGGAAAATGATTAAGTGCAGTCAAGAAATATAGTAATTATGACTAAAAGCCAGCACATTTTGGATTGTAGTTGCAACATGAAGCAAAGCACAGCACAACCAGTACAAGAAACCACCCTTAGGCAAGCTTATTTTTTAAGAGACTACCCCAAAGTATCTCCAAAATAGACTAAAAAGTGACAAAGAGTCTTATAGCACCTTATAGATTAACAGACGTATTGGAGAATAAGCTTTCGTGGGTGAATACCCACTTTGTCAGATGCATGTAGTGGAAATTTCCAGAGGCAGGTATAAATATGCAGGCAAGAATCAGTCTAGAGAACAGAATAGAGAAAAGCTATCTGCTCTTATTAGAATACTATTGATTAGTAAGTGTAATTAAATAACTGATCTTTCCTGGTCCGTGGAGTGGTTACTTTAACCAGTTTTCATTGTATTGTAATCCTTGCTACCCAAATACACCTGTATAACGTTAAAGATGACCTGTAAAGGAATAAATAATTAGGTTTGTACCCTTTTGCTTCTTTGTGATATGGCCTTAAATACTTTTTTAGAGGGGGTTTTATGTTTTTATTTTCCCCCAATAGCAATTCAGGTCTTGTCTCACCTGTGTTTCCTGAAAGTCTCTATGGATGGCTAGACAACTAGTAAGATGATAGCAGTGAAATCATGAAGTGAAACCTTATTAATTGAGAGGGGCTGGAATTTATTTTAAGACTGCATTTTTTAAAATACCATTTTTATTCAAATACTTGAATAAAGACTTGAAAGAAATTTTTTTTAAAAAATGGGATTGCAATACCTTGGGCCCTTCAGTTGAGGACTCAGATCTCTCAATCAACATGTTTGTATCCTCCAATAATGACATATAGCAAATGAGAGACCAGAATTTAACTTTTGGATAAGCAGACAGACCATCAAATAAAAAAAAAACACTTAAAAAACTAAGGGTTTCTTTTTATATCATAAAGAAAGGCACAAGATCACTTTTTGTTTGCTTTGCAAGCCATCTTTAATTGGGAGGATTTTCCAGGCATAATTGAAAAGATCTGATGACAGATCTGAGTGAAAGAGGTTGTGTGTGGTGGTAGGGGGAGAGTGGAAGAGTACAGGAAAAGAAGAAGGCAGAGATAAAAGATCTTAAGCTATGGAATGCCATAAAAAAGAGGAGAAGCTTAAATTTAATGCCAGAGATAGAAAACCTGGGAAGGTTTTCAAATAGGGGAGAATGGTTGGGAATGGAAAATTATTTTGGCAACAGTGATTTGAATGAATGGAGGGAAGAGATAGGAAGTCCGAGAGAAGGAGGTTGCAGTATTAAGGTTGGTGATAATTATAATATTAATCAGTGTCTTTTACAGTGTAGGCCTGACTTGATATGAGTAACTGGATATGGGTGAGGCCTCATTTCTTGGAAGACAGGATTAGGGAGATTAGCAGGCTGAAAACAGAACATATGCACTAGCTAAAATAAGGGGGAATCATCCAGGGAGTCACTTGCAATGGACAAGATAAAATGGATAAGATAAGCATGGAACATACGATGAGGTAGAATAAGTCATGCATGGACAATGGATGGGCAGAGCATGCCGCACAGAGACTGGTTACTACAAAGTGAACAAGACAATTCCAAAATGTCTGTTACAAAGTATCGTAAATGCAATATAATGTGTAAATGTATATAAAGGAAGAGGTTTGGTGTGTAACCTTTGATATGTGGTATGCACTGTATCCACCCCCTATGCTTAAGTCTGATCAACTCAGAGTGGCTTTGCTGTATGCCAAATAAAGGAACCTGAGTGATGAGATTGGAATCAGACTGAGTTCCTGGGGAACCAAGTGGAAGAGGTCTTGGGGAAACACCAAAAGGCAGTAGGAATTGAGAGCAAGGGAAAAAATATAGGAACATAGCAGAGGAAGAAGCAGAAGGATCTAGAAAAAAGTCTGGATGAAAGGGGAGAAGAGAGAGAAGAATCAAACTTAACTCCAAGGTAGTAAGCCTGTGCAATGGTTTCTTACATTAACATCTTTACTATAACTGATACCTTATAATTATTTCCTTCCAAATCTGGGTAGTGTATTCTGACAGTATAACTGCCACCTTTGGTTACATATGGAACCAGACTTTTGAAAGCACATGTTAGGTTCTGTTCTCAGATGTACAGTTTGCAGCTTTCACAATGTATAAGACCACATAATGTGTAAGACCATGTGCAAATGGATCTGGGGGCTCCTGTGGTGGGAAACCAAGCATATATTTATATGAACAAGCCCTGAATTAATATAATTGGTGTTAAGAATAAAAATGCTGATTTCACTGAATGCTGGTCAACTGCAAAGTGTCATGCTAGTATTAATAAAGCACTTTATATCTTTAAATAACTGTTAAAATAGTGACCTAATCCTCACAACACCCTTGTGAAGTGATAGGGACAAATTAACAATGCAGACAGAGGTCAAAGCTCACATTTTCAGGAGTGTTCACTACTTTTATGTGCCCAGTTTGAGACAGACTGGGAATCTGGGCCATTGTGGGTGACTTTGGTGGTGCTGAGAACCCCACAGCTCTTCATGGGAAAACCCTTGAAAATCAGACACAAGTTGTCTCAAGCTGGTCTCCCAAAGTCAGTGAACAGAGAATTAGGGTACATAAAATTAGTAAACACCTCTGAAAATGTGTTTGCCCAAGGATATCCAGCCAGCACTGACAGAGGTAGTGTTAAAACTGAGGATTTCCCAGCTATCTATTCTGTGCTTAGCTCTGTGATAAAGAATTCTTAAACATAAAACTACTGGAATTTGGATATTTACTTAGGCTTGATTATTTAATAGGATATAAATGAAAATACAAAATACTGCTTGTGCTATTTGAAACGTTACCACAGGCATTGGACTAACAGAAAGGGAGACAGTGGTTCTCCATATTTTGCCATCAATCTTCAGTAAAACTTTCAGTGGAATGAACTGCATGCTTGTGTTTGTCTGGGGCATAGATGCCTATGTTTGAAGGTGTGATGCATGACTGGAAAGGGTTAAGCATCCTGCAAAAAAAATAACTCGAAATTCAATCCTTAAGGACATATGGGGAGATAATGCTTGAATTTTTGTGTATTTACATATATATTGGTAGTGATCAACAATGTAATCAAACAATCCCTGTCTATGCTGTATTCTGTTAATTTAAAGATCAAAAGGACATCTTCACATTTAAATGAACTGTAAACATAGGATATTGCTGTATTCATCTCCTAGAAATGTATAGCAAATCATCTGTGAATGGTGGAAAAACAGGCAAATGCCTGATATTAATCTGTGTGGGTAATTACCAGTAATGCTTAGGAAATGGGTCCACTTCAAAGTTCCCATGAATGCCTATTGTTTGCCAAAGCACTTCACGCTGTCAAAGATGGCCTGAAACTGTATAAAAAATGATTTGGGTCCTGATCCTGTTTATCTCAGAACTGCTTGAAGCTTCATGCAGGGGAAGCCTAAGCCATAAGGACTGAGATCCCAGTCCTGACTGGACGACCCTGAATATAAACATTGGACTACAACCTATGAACTATTTCTGAAAGAACTCTGCATTTACAAGCTCTCCATCTCTGCTATGAATTTGAATTTCAAGATTGTACTCAAATCTGTACGTATACTGATCTTTTAACCATACTCTCTATCTTTTCTTTTTTAATAAATTTTAGTTTAGTTAATAAGAATTGGCTATAAGCGTGTATTTGGGTAAGAACTGAAATATTCATTAACCTGGGAGGTAATGTGTCTGATCCTTTGGTATCGGTAGAACTTTTTTATATGATGAATAAGATTTTCATCAATCTTCATCATATCTGACTTGGGTATCTAGGGGACGCCTGAGGCTGGGTTACTTTCAGGGAACTGTGTTGTTAGCTTCTGGATAATCAGTAAGATATTACAGAATCTGTTTTGTGCTGGCTTGGTAAATCTAAGTGTTGGAATATCCACCAGTTTTGGGGATTGTCTGTCCCATTCTTTGCAGTTCACCCTAAATGAGTGACCTCAGTTGGCTCCTTTGGGACTTCGGTCACAGAAGGTTATTAAGGATATTTCAGACAAAATTCAGACATGGTTAAATTGGAGAGATTCCGGTGACTTCAGTGATATTGCACTTGTTTACACCACAACTGAATATGGCCCTCTGATGGAAAAATATGGATACCTCTTATCACCTTACTACTGACTTGCATTACAATTAATGGATTTTTTTTTTGAGGGGGCAAGGAGGAAAGATCTTTACATAAATAACAGTTTTAGTTAAAATATCAGGGGCTGTCACTCTGAAGCAGGAACATGAGCTACAGATGGGGAACCCTGGACGGATGGCAAATTATGGCACATAATTCATTGATTCATATATCACAGATTCATAGATTCCATGGTCAGAAGGGACCACTGTGATCATCGAATCTAACCTTCTATATTACACAGGCCATACAACGTCTCCAAAATAATTCCTAGAGCATATATTTTAGAAAAATATCCAATCTTGGTTTAAAAATTGGCAGGGTGGAGAATCCAGCATAAGCCTTGGTAAATTGTTTCAATTGTTAATTACTCTTACTGGTAAAAAATTACTAGGGCAGTCATGTGATAAAAAAACACGATTAATCACACAATTTAAAAAATTGCGATTTAAAAAATTAATCATAATTAATCGCATGATTAATCATGCTGTTAATAGAATACCATTTATTTAAATATTTGTGGATGTTTTCTACATTTTCAAATATATTAATTTCAATTACAACACAGAATACAAAGTGTACAGTGCTCACTTTATATTTTTTATTACAAATCTTTGCACTGGAAAAAATAAAAGAAATAGTATTTTTCAGTTCACCTAATACAAATAATGTAGTGCAATCTCTTTATCATGAAAGTTGAACTTACAAATGTAGAATTATGTAAAAAAACAACTGCATTCAAAAATAAAACAATGTAAAACTTTAGAGACTACAAGTCCACTCAGTCCTACTTCTTGTTCAGCCAATCACTCAGACAAACAAGTTTGTTTACATTTGCAGGAGATAATGCTGTCTGCTTCTTGTTTACAATGTCACCTGAAAGTGAGAACAGGCATTGCATGGCATTGTTGAAGTCGACGTCCCAAGATATTTACGTGCCAGATGTGCTAAAGATTCTTATGTCCCTTCATGTGTCAACCACCATTCCAGAGGACATGCATCCATGCTGATGACAAATTCTGCTTGATAATAATCCCAAGCAGTGCGGACCGACGCATGTTCATTTTCATCATCTGAGTCAAATGCCACAAACAGAAGGTTGATTTTCTTTGTTGGTGGTTCAGGTTCTTTAGTTTCTGCATCAGAGTGTTGCTCTTTTAAGACTTCTGAAAGTATACTCCACACTTCCTCCCTCAGATTTTGGAAGGCACTTCAGATTCTTAAACCTTGGGTTGTGTGTTTTAGCTATCTTTAGAAATCTGATATTTGAACCTTCTTTGAGTTTTGTCAAATCTGCACCAAAAGTGTTCTTAAATCAAACATATGCTGGGTCATCATTCTAGACTACCATAATACAAAATATATGGCAGAATGCAGGTAAAGCCATGGAGCAGGAGACATACAATTCTCCTCCAAGGAGTTCAGTTACAAATTTAATTAACGCATTTTTTAAGCAAGCATCATCAGCGTGGAAGCATGTCCTCTGGAATGGTGGCCAAAGCATGAAGAAGCATAAGAATGTTCAGCATATCTGGCATGTAAATACCTTGCAATGATGGCAACAAAAGTGCCATGCGAATGCCTTTTCTCACTTTCAGTGACATTGTAAAATAAGAAGAGGGCAGCATTATCTCCATAAATGTAAACACACTTATTTCTCTTAGCAATTGGCTGAACAAGAAATAGGACTGAGTGGACTTGTAGTCTCTGCAGCAAGGGAGATTTAGGTTGGACATTAGGAAAAAGTTCCTAACTGTCAGTGTGGTTGGACACTGGAATAAATTGCCTAGGGAGGTTGTGGAATCTCCATCTCTGGAGATATTTAAGAGTAGGTTAATAATGTCTATCAGGGATGGTCTAGACAGTATTTTGGTCCTGCACGAGGGCAGGCCCTGGACTCGATGACCCCTCGAGGTCCCTTCCAGTCCTAGAGTCTATGAATCTATGACTATAGGATCGAAGTTTTACATTGTTTTATTATTGAGTGAAGTTATGTACAAAAAAGAAAGCTACATCTGTAAGTTGCACTTCACGATAGAGATTGCACTACAGTACTTGTATGAGTGGTGAACTGAAAAATACCATTTCTTTTGTCATTTTTACAATGCAAATATTTGTAATCAAAAGTAATATAAAGTGAGCACTGTACACTTTGTATTCTGTGTTGTAACTGAAATCATTATATTTGAAAATGTAGAAAAACATCCAAAATATTTAATAAATTTCAATTGGGATTCTATTGTTTAACAGTGTGATAAATTTTTTTAATCTGGTATCTACGATTAAAGAAGGATGTTGATAAATTGGAGAGGGTTCAGAGAAGATCCACAAGAATGATTAAAGGATTAGAAAACATGCCTGATAGTATAGACTCAAAAAGCTCAATCTGTTTATTTTAACAAAAAGAAAAGGTTAAGGGGTGATTTGATTACAATCACACGGGGAACAAATATTTAATAATGGGCTCTTCAGTGTAGTAGAGAAAGGTATAATATGATCCAGTGGCTAGAAATTGAATCTAGACAAATTCAGACTGGAAATAAGGGCTGTAATTTTTAGGGCTGTTGATTAATCGCAGTTAACTCATGCAATTAACTCAAAAAAATTCATCATGATTCAAAAAATTAATCGCAGTTTTAATTCCAAATTCAAATCCAAGGAACAGGTTTATTTTAGCATGGGCGCAAAATGCCACACTCTAGTGCAGTGGTTTTCAAACTTGTTTTCTGGCGACCCAGTTGAAGAAAGTTGTTGATGCCTGCGACCCAATGGAGCTGGGAATGAGGGTTTGGTGTGTGGGAGGGGCTCAGGGCTGGGGCAGAAGGTTGAGGTGTGGGGGTGAGGGCTGCAGGTGGGTCTGGGAATGAGGGGTCCACCTGCCTCTTGCAGAATGTTCTTTCAATTCCTCTGAGAACTGAATCCCCAACAAGGATCATCTGTCTTCTTTGGACAGTTGTAGAACTCTTTATGGGAAAGCCTGATTTTCTTATAGGTAGGACCAAGCTGACATCAAGAGATGTGTCCTGTACATCTCTCCATTCCCTTGCACCAGCTGGATTTTGTTTCCAAACAGGACCTGGTATTGAATGGAAACTACTGGCTGTGTGGAATTCTTCCTACTCCTCTTCTCTCTGAGGGCCACAGCCTGACCATCCTTGTCTATTTCCAGCCATGTAGGATGCTTCCATGACCTCTTGCTTCTGGTCATTACAAACCACTAGGCTGCATCTCGGACTTTCTTTCTGACTCCTTCGTGGCCAGGTCTGTTCTTTCTTGAATCTGGGGTACCAGTGTTTCCTGAACCTGATTGTATAGGAATGCCTCTGCTTCTCAATACTATCTTCATTTGCCCCTCCAATCCTGTAGCATGGCCACCAATTTGCATTTCATAAACAGGAAGTTGCTTCAGGCAGTAAAGAAAAATGGTACCTCCGTTACAGGTCATCAACACTGTTCATTGCTGGCCATCTTGAAATCGCATGTAGAATCAAATCTGGAAGGAAAACCTCTCACAATCTTTCTCTTAACTCCCTCTGAAACTCTCCTATTAGCTACCCTCTGTTCAGGGCTTTTGACTTTGCCTAGCAAGTGACCAAGTCTCCCTGCTTAGCTCAGTTCAACTCTGCCCCTCACCACCAGGGAGCAATTAACTACTCAGAGACTTCAAACAGCTATGCTGATCAAAGTTCCAAGGGTTAAACCTCATGGCCTTTACCAAGGCACCAACAAACAGATCCATTTCAGCTGCTTACTCAGGTACCTATGGCCCAGCTGTGCAGAACCTACACAGAGAGCAAACAAAGAACTCACAGCCAGATCAAATCCACAACTCTTCAAGTCCTGCTACCTCCAAGCACAGATTCCACAGCTATACCCTCTGAAACTCCTGTTAGCTGCCTCTGTTCTGGTGACAGTTAACACCCTATAAGTCTGGTGTACTAAAGTGTCAGGGTGGTTTATTTGTGTTACACCTTCCATGCTTAGTGAACAATCACATTAGGTACCATTGCAGAAAAGGTGGCTGGGGACAGGCGGGTATGACAAGAGTCCCTACTTGGGATCCCCTCCCAAAGCAGTTGCTAAATGTGACTGGGCGGACAGCACATAGGTACAAATGAAAGCATTTTTGCTAAGGAACTCTTCCCTGAGCAGATGGGAAACAGGAAGAGGGCCAGATATGTGTGGGTGTGTGTTTTATTCAGAAAACCACTCCCCATAGGAGCAGATAGGAAATGTGAATAGGGCACAGGGGTGTGTGGGATATTTATCAGGACACCCCACTGGAGCTCATGGGAAGTGTATCTGGGACGAGAGTGAAGTCCCCACGCTCATCTTCAAGCCTTGGGCTCCCTGGAGGAAACACGCACGCGCCCCTTCACCTCGGTTAGGCGGCCGTTATGGCCGTTGAGAATCCAGCGCAGCAACAGGAGCGTTCGACAGCTGAGATTTGAAACACCCGCTCCCTTCCCGCGCGGGATGTCCCGCCCCACCAATCAGCAACCGAATTGACGTAAAGAACGTGCACGCCTCTTCCCCCCCCTCCACCCCCGTGTTGCGGCTGCAGCCCTGTCACGAGGAACAAGGCTTAACCCGCAGTTAGCAGTAGCTTCTCTGGGGGCAGCGGAGGAACCCGGGTGCTACTAACTGCTGCTCCAGCCCAGGATGCCGTAGGGCAACAAAGCCCACCCCATCCCGATGCCCCAGGCCGCCTCCTCCCAGCTTACCACGTATCCCCCCCACACATAGAGAAAGTTCCCATCCACCACGGCGCAGTGGCCGCTCCGTTCCTCGGCCACGCAGAACTGCTGAGACGCAGGAGCACGCGCCGCCATCTTATGAAGGGGAGGAAGGGAGGCGACTACTGCAACGACCGCGCCCCGCCACCACCTTCTGGAGCGCCACCTGCTCTCCGCCGCTTGGTCACCTCAGGCGGACGGGAAGCGGAGAGGGTCCAAACTATGGGGAGTGGCGGAACGAGCAGCACGGCAGCGCCTCCTTCTCTCCCCCCGCCCCAAATCAGGCGCTCACGTGGGAGGAAGTGGGGGGGCTGCGGGATCAGGGTGGGGTTTCGGGACTAGGTACGTGTCTGTGTGGCTCTGCTCCCTCCACCTGTTTCTCGAGTGGGCCGCTTACTGGTAGCAGGTCGAAGTGGGTGTAGTTTGCACCTCATGTAGAGGGCGCAGGCCCCTCTGGTGTGCCGGTTTGCTCCCCCTTCGGACAAAATGAGAACCGTCTCATAGTTTTGCCTTAGCTCATCATGGGGCACATTGTCGCCCCAATCCCAGGGCAGCAGGACCTCAGGCACCCAACATCCAGGCCCGCTGGCTTTGAAATTGAAGAAGTGATCACATGGGGTCGCGAGGCATGTGCACCAGGGGTTTGTCTATATTACAAAATTTTATTGTGCTTGAACGTGATAGTGAATGGCCCACTTAAGATGATGCTGACCATGATTTGTCCTAATCTGTGCTGACTGCTAAATTGTGGTCAGTGGCCTTGTGTCATCCAGCGTTGGTCAAACACAATGGGAACAAAGGAACTGTTGTACTGTAGTGGGTCAGACCCATAAGCAAGCTCATCCATTACCTGTTTCTGATATGGCCAATATCAAATGTTTTCAGAGAAAGGTGCAAGAAACCCCACAGTGGGCAGATATGGGTTAATCTGTGCCCCATTATAGATTTATCCTACTCCTTATTAGAGATTAGTTTAAATGCTAACGTTTATAGCGTTGCAAATAACATGTAATGGAGACAAACCCCATGGAATAGTAAAATCCTGTGGTGCACAAGATCTGGAAAGAATAATTTCAAACCCTTGGAAATCTTAAAAGAGTACATTTGGGGATGCCCCAGCACCTCTGATAAGTTACTTGCGTATCATAATAACTGGAGTGGTATAAATACATAGGGCCTGTGTCTTCAAACCTGTGGCAGCATATTTGAAAAGTATTAATAGTGCTACAACATGAAACTAAAATCACAGGAAATGTTATAAACGTTCTTTAATTACACACCATTTTAATTTTCTCGTCTAGTTTTTGTTGTCTTCTATTATTAGTTTAATTCACACATTTAGTAGATCACTGCCAGTTATGGGCTTTAGCAGCTTGAAGCCATAAACTTGGAGCTCTACTTTATCCTGCCAAGAATTGAGAGCTCTGATTATGCTATTCCAGTGACACAGCTTGTTCTGTTGAATTTATTTTCATCTGTGTTGCCTTCTCTGCAGGTGCTATTTACATTGTTGCACACGCAGCAAAAGACAGGGCCCTAGATGAAAAGAAAGGCAATAGAGACCCAGTGTTGTCAGAGGAAACCCTAAAATCAGTGCCGTAATGAGGGCAAGGCAAGTGAGGCACTTGCTTCGGGCGCGGAAGATGAGGGGTGCAGAAAGTCTCTCCTTCGGTGGCAATTTGGCGGCAAGTCCTTCCCTCCGAGAGGGACCCGCTGCCAGGACCGGTGCAAGGAAGTTTTGCGCCCTAGGCGAAACGTCCACCTTGTGCCCCCGCCCTGCAGCCCTGCGGCAAGTCCCCGCCCCCCTTCACCCTGAGGCACCCCTACCCCCGCAGCAGCTCCCCGCCTGCCCTGAGGGCCCCCCCAGGAGCTGTGCAGCCCCTCCCCACCCCAGCTCACCTCTGCTCCCCGTCCTCCCTGAGCACGTAGCCCTTCTCTAATTCTCCTCCCAGGCTTGCAGCACCAAACAGCTGATTGGTTCTGCAAGCCTGGGAGGCAGAAGTGGACCAGTGACCGCACGCTCGGGGAGGAACTGTTGTAAAAAAAAAAAAAAATTGGGGGCACCGCTTTTTGGCGCCCCCAAATCTTGGCACCCTAGGCAACCGCCTAGTTTGGCTTAATGGTAGCACCGTCCCTGCCTGCTGCTGAATTGCCATTGGTCGTCGGCAAAGGAGGGGGACGACACGTCCTGTTGTTTGGCAGAAATTCGTTGGCGGGTCCCCCAGTCCCTATCAGAGGGAAAGACCTGCTGAATTGCCGCCAAAGAATAGCAGCAATTTGGCGGCAGGTCCTTCCCTCCGATAGGAACCCGCTGCCAAAGAGCCAAACATGCCGCCCCTGTTCCTTGCCTTGGGCACAAAAATCCCTAGTTACGGCTCTGACTAAAACTAACACCCATAGGGGACAGGAAGGTTGCTACTTGCATAAACCAGCCTGGAAACACTTTTGAGGTTTTTAAATTATGTTTGGTTTCAGGCACTGACTTTCCAAAGTGCCGGGGGGTGCTCGACCCCTGGCTGTGCCCCAGGCCTCTCAGGTACAGAAGAGGAAACGAAGGAGGGAAACTGAAACCATGGCAGGGACAGAACTGTCCAGAGGTTGACAAATTCTTTTGGTACCCCTGCAGTTTCTAGACAGCCACATTTAGAAGGCCAGAATAACTTTTGGACCCTACCCTCCATGAACTCCAAAAAAAGAAATGTTTAATTCCAACTCTTAGATCATCTTTGTGAAAAGACCTGCTGAAATGTTTCACTTATATTACCAAAAGATAGTGTAGAACCTACAGGAGAGTGTAAAAACCTCTCAGACGTGTACTGGCTCTAATAAATATTATGTGCCTTAAAACTGCAATTAATTCAATACATTGATTCTGCTTTTTTGAGTTTTGAGGAGAAACAAAAATGGTCCTCCCCCCCCATGGCTCAATATCAGAGATGATGTGTAGGATCCCCCTCGCCCAGAACAGAACCAAGGCCTGAATCTGCTGCTACTGGGAATGGAGGCGATTGTAACAAAGATGCTGATGGCAGGGGATACAGGCCTCCAGCGTTACCCTCCCTACAAGCACCGCTCTGCCTTGCCCTGCCCATCCGAGCTACCCAGTGCCCCGCGCCGGCCCCGGCTGAGAGGAATTAGAGCAAAGCTTGAACTGTCCCGTCCGCCGCCCCGCCTCATTGGCAGGGCCCAGGCCCGGCCCCTAGAGGCGGGACCCTCGCCGTGTGGCGCCGACTGTTCAAGATGGCTGCAGAGAAGCTGAGGAGCAAAGTGGGCTCTGCCTTCAAGATGCACGGTTTGCTGCTCCGAGCGTGAGTAGCCGGCCCGCGGCCGGGCGCGGGGTGGCACAGAGCGAGCGGGAAGAGTGGCTGTGTCACACGAAGCCCGGCAGACCCCAGGCAGGAGAGGCGGGGACATGCCGCGCTGCCTTCCCATGCCCGGGAGGCGGGGAGCGGCTGACAACAGCGACTCCGACCCCGTCCCAAGGCCACCCTGTTCCTCCTCCCGACCCTGGTAGCCCCAAGTGGGGAGAGCCTGGTCCGCCCGCGAGTGACCCACCGTCCTCCATCACCAGTGGGAGACACCGACACTCAAAACCACATTCCTCAGTGATGTTCCCAGTCCACGTAATGGGCCCATACAATAATCTGGGGAGGTGGAAAATACTTCTCTCCAGGCTAGAGACAGCAACAGTCAGGCGCTTTAAGGTGTAGTGTCTCTTCTGCACAATAGTGAGAATGCTTGGTACAGATCTTATCGGCTTAGGCCCAGAGCTGCACAGGTATTTAGGCTGTTGACTTCCATTGAAATCAGTGGAAGTTAGAAGGGTACCTGTGAGGATCTGGGCCTTAATGTTGGTGTTATACTGGAACAGAAGTAAAACTCTTCCTGTTAGTGGTTGAAGGAATCCTTTGTCATTTTAAATACAGTCCTCAGTATGGAACCACTAGTCCTGCTCTCACTCCCCAGACACGCTTGGGGTGTATAAGCTTTATACTATCTGGTGTCATTTCTGTTCCTGCAACCCAGCTGTCAGGCTTTTATTTCTCTTGCACTTAGAAGTATTGTAAACAGAAATAATAGAGTACTCACTTGTGGCTTACTAAATAAAAGCCTTGAGAATAGGAGTAGGTTCATGCTACAGATTAGTGTTTGTCTTTTGGGCATGAGATTTATGACCTATGATCTCCCTTTACATGAGTATAAAATGTATCAACTATGGTTTAAATCTCAAATAATTAGGCCCTACAAAGACTTAAGCACGTGCTTAGTTCCCACACTGAGTAGTCCCATGGGGTTCACAGTGCATAAAGTCAATCATGTACCTAAATTTTGTCAGGATTGGGGCCTATGGTTGCAAAGGAAATGAGTTTATTTTCAAGTAGGTTCTTCATGGAAATTAACATGGCTGTGTAGAGCATTCTGTGCATGTCAGCACCATTGGTAGGTTGATCTGATGGCAGGCCTAGAGCTAGTCTAGACAAAATCTAAGGCTATGTCTACACTATGCACCTTTTAGCAACTCCGCTGTGTTACTACAGCCGTGCTGCTAAAAGGCACGCAGTGTAGCCGCTGTTTGTAAGCAGGAGAGAGCTCTGCCACTGTCAAAAAACTTCCACCCCCAATGAGCAGCGGTAGCTTTGTCTGCAAGAGAGCTCTCCCTCTGACAAAGCGCTATTCACACCGGCGCTTTTTGTCTGCAAAACTTTTGTTGTTCAGTGTGTTTTGTTTCACACTCCTGAACAACAAAAGTTTTGTCATTCAGGTTCCACTGTAGACAAAACCTAACAGGAGGCTTGTCCCCAACCGCTAATATCCTAATTTCAGTGCTCAGTTATTTACGATAATGTGGTTCTGTTGCTCATATTTTTTTGTCTAGAGATCTTATTACAATAGTGATTCTCTTTTCCTTTTGGCTTGGACAGGGGATTCAGTTTTGCAGGGCATTACATTTTTCTTTTTTTTTAATAAATTTTTAAAAACAATTATTTTGGACAATGTCCTACAGTTATTTCATTACTGAGATTTCTGAGGATTCTAAGTTCAAAGCTCCTGGGACCCAGGGGTTAAATGTTGTGAAATATTTTGAAGTTCATACTGTTGACAGAAATGTAATTTTTGATCAGCAGTTAGATGACATTAATCACAGAATTGCTCTTCTTTAAATACTGGCCTTTAGTACGAGTTTTAGGGAAGGACTGCAGATGAAAAAAATCTTATTTTAAGTGAAATTATATATAGCTTTTTAAAATATCTCTTATATTGATCTTCCCCCCCTCTATTGCAAAATAATAGTTATATTGGCAGTGTGAGGTATCTGACAGCCCTGTCTATAGATACACATCTTAGAACTACTCTGATTGTCAATTTTTTTTGTAAGAAGAGAGCTTCTATCCTTCCTTTTCAATACTTCCTTCAGATGAGTGGGAACTCGAGAACTGTGGGAGCGAGTTGGTGGTATTTTGAATATAATAATTTGAGTTTCTGGTCCAAGTGGAAGGAATACTTTTCCTTGTGTTTTCTCTCCTTTCTTCCTTTATTTCCTTTCCTTTTATATGTCTGTCTTCTCTCCCTTTTCTTTTTAACGTTTCCACGGATAGTATTCAGAGCATCATGCTTCCACTGTGTCAAGATAGTAAGTCTTCCCAAAGATGATGATGTCTCTAGGATAGATCAGACTTCGTGTTGCCTTCTCCTTAAAAGCCTACATAATAGGGTAGGACATTGGATTGTTCAGCAAGTATCCAGCCTTTAGGATCTATTGAGATAACCAAGGCCTGCTGCTTTATACTTAATTTTTCTATTCTTGGATCTTTTTCAGTTTCAGAGCATCTTTGATTTAGATGGGATCAGGATAATTATTTCTATGCTCTTTCTCGCTAATAACCACAAGCCTTATAGCAGTTGTGTGTGCACACGCCAATATTATAATAGTGACTATAAAGCATATATTTTATTTATTGAATATTAGTTTCTTATCTTGGCTAACTTATTTTTTCATTCCAATTAGTGAAGCTAATAAATATCTTACTGAAGCTCTTCAGTCTGTCAATGAATTAGAGCTTGAAGATGTAATAGAAAACATCATTGATGCTGTTGAAAAACAGCCTTGTAAGTAACAGCCTTTTTTTTTTTTTTGTAAACCAATCCTGCCTTTATGTTATCTGTAAAAAGAAAAACCTACTGACAGCTCACTAAGGTGTTTGTTCTAGTCAAGCTGTTACATATATTTACTGTTGACTTCTTGTTTTGCTAAATATTAAGGTTTATCACTTCATCAAAAACCAATGTAATTTTGCCACTTTAGAAGTCTGGTAGCCCTGCTTCTCCTGACTGTCCCAGTAGCAGTGAAATGATTTAATTCCAGGTCATGGCTTCCATCTTTAGGAATTTTGTGCTTTCTTTGGAACTCAGCAAAACTATGCACTTTTCCCCACAAGGAGGTACCACTCTTAAAGTGACAGCATTATCACTAATGATAGAATTTAACTTCAAAAATATAAAAATATCTCAGTTGGACACAATGAAGACTACAGTTTGTTGAATGTGCAGATTGTGTTAACCTATTTGAATAATTACATGAACCTATATAAAAAGCTTTTGAAACAATGAACCTGCAGTATATGAAGCTTCTGTAGGCTATTCTGGCAGGCTTACAGGGACTAACTATAATGATCTTGTTCTGAATTCTGAGTGAATTAACTACAGATACAGTATGAAGATTTGTGTAGAGATGTAGCTTTCTGCCAAATATATTTAATGAACTGCCTTTAGAAATTTGCTATAGAAAATTTAGGGTACCATATATAACTTACTGAAAATATAATGATTTGTAAAGAATATTTAAGAGACACTATGAAGGAGGATATTGAACCATTTTTGTAAAATTTTTGAAACATATTTAATTTGATACTTGTCATTTTCCATAGGCTATAGTTTTAATCTTATGAAATGTTCTTTTCAGTGTCATCTAATATGATTGAACGGGCCACAGTGGAAGCCGCAGTCCAGGAATGTAGCCAGTCATTAGATGAAACTATGTACGGTGATGCAAATTTATTTTTATTTGAAATTTATGGCTAGATAGTGTGCATTCACTGATTTCTTCTTGGGGAATAAATGTCAGATGTTTTCTGCAATGCTAATAACACAATAATTGTTCTGTGTTTTTTGTCTTCTGATATTTAATTTAAAACTGACTAATGTTCTTTCTTAGGAAATTTTCTTCCCAAGTATAGATCTGTAGGGATTGTGATATGGCTCTAACATTCTGAAATTAAAATGCTATACATAGTATATATTGAATATGCACCAACAAAAATAGAAATAAACATTTTTGAGAATGAACTTTATTTTTGTGCATTTTCAGTTGAACTTTCTCTTTTTCATTATTACTCATCAAAATTATTATTTTTCTGCATTTCTTAAGATATCTTTTGTTCTTGAAACATTTAATGATGCTCTTTTCTATTCGGTTTTGCTTTTACTAGACTGTTACTGTATCAGAGGGGTAGCCGTGTTAGTCTGGATCTGTAAAAGCAGCAAAGAATCCTGTAGCACAGGATTCTTTGCTGCTTTTAGACTGTTACTGAATTTTGAAAACTGTGACCTATTATTGCGGCTGTTGAGAGTATTATGTATGTTTGTGTGATACACACACACAGATAATATGAAAGGATTTATTTAAAATTGTGTTTACTGGGATTGTAATACAAACTGACTAAAGCAGATAAATAATTAAGTCAATAAGGTGGTACAACCCCATAGTTCCTAGATATGAGGGCATATCCCCATTTGACTTGGAATACGTTCTCTTTTGCCTGTTTGTTAGAACTGTAAAAACATAAATAGTTTGTTTCACATACCTGCTCTCACATATTTGGGTCTCAATCCTGAAGAGAAATCTGTGTGGGTAGATCCTGGTGCAAAGTACCTCTGAAGTCAAAAGAGCTCTGTGGACCAAAGAGTCTCTCTTCCTTTATCTCCTGAATTCTGCTGTGATAAACTCAAAGACAAAGCATCCGTCAAGACATGTTGTTCCATAACAATGGCATTTTCTCCCTTAGGCAAGGATGGATGTTTTCTGCCTGTAAGATTCAATATGTCCTGACATTACAAGTCAATTCTGTAATTTTTATCAACTCTGAAGCTGATACAATTATAAGAGGATTAAAAACTTAGATTAATTGTTGGAAGGGAATCAACAATAAATTCAGTGGTATACAACCCTTCCATGAAATGGTATGAAAAGTAGCATGCATATGTAGTAGCCACTTCATAAAAATTATCTTGACCATACCAAAACTATTTTATTTAACTAGGTACCAGTGCATATTAATAAATAATCTTGAAAACTTCTGTTCGAAAAATTTGGCAATTTTTGTGAAAGAAAGAAAATAAATTGTGTGCTTTTCTTTCTCTTTAATTTCCATTCAGAATTTAAAAACAATATTTTCTGTAAATAAAATGCAGATACAACGGTCAGTGGTCGGAGGAGGAGACTGGAAAGGAAAAGGAATGAAAGAGTTAACAAAAGGGGTGTGTTAACGTTCTTTTACTCAAAACGAGGTTTCTGTGGAGCACTGAAGTTAGCTGTTTCCTTGGAATAGTTCTTTTCTCAAATAAAGCTTTAAATGTATTGTGATTTCAGAGAACACATTTTCAATATTATCGGAGCCTTTGATGTTCCACGTTATGTTTATAATTCAGAAAGGAAGAAGTTTCTACCGTAAGTCTTTCCATTTCTTGAGTCTCAGCTGCTATTTTTCTGACATTACTAATTGTCCATGTATCAAAGCCTTTATTATTGTATAGCTAAAATTGCCATCTACAAACTTTCACTCTTGGTTTGTGTGCTGGATGATATGTAGATTCAAGATGGATGATATGTGATTCAAGAGTGAATATGTTGTGGACACACTGCCTTTAGGAAACTGATTATAACAAACTCTTCTTGAGAGAGAGAGAGAGAGTGTGAGTTTTTTGTTTGTTAAATAGGGTTTCCAACTTCTATGCAAAATTAGTTGAACTCATTAGGTTACTCTGTTTTAAAGGTCATGGTGAATAATGGCAGGTAAATATATTTACAACTGGGCCATGGGTCAAGTCTGTCTCTTTCAGTAGCATGGAATCAAAACAGGTAATCTTTGTTCTGTGATGATTGGTACAATACATGCAGTTCTGCTGGTGATGATATTGGCCCTAAGTTGTATGTATTTGTCTGTCACGTTTTTGGTTTGAACATTTTGTTATATGGTATTTGATGAGGGGCAGAAGAAGTCCATATAGCACTTAATCCATCCCCTTCGATGAAGTGGCTTTCATGCCTCACAAAATGTGTGTTGTTTTTTTTTTCCTATTTGTCTGATTTTGTAGTAAACTCTATAGACAAGTTACTTATGTTGAAGTACACAAAAATCTATTCATAGCTAATTGATGTGTGAAGGAATTTACACCTATTTTCCTTTAGAGTAGAATCTTTTCTTAACTTTTGTTCATGATTCTGCTGGCCTATCAAAAGCATCCTGCATGGTTGCTGTAGATTTTTAATTCTGAATCCCACTCTGTAGTTTCCACGGTTGGCAGGAGCTGGGAGTTTTGTGAAGATGTGCTGCTAAGCCAGAACAAGGATAATATCTTCATTTATTTAAGAAACAGAGTTGTGTCCAGTGCTGCTCAGCTGGAAAGATGTGACAAAGAGATGTTGGTGTTAAAGGGGAGAAAATGAGTGCAATCTTCAGTGTATATATAAAGACACGGCATTCCTAGCAGAAAACTCCCTCACTGACCAAATAAAATATGCAATAACATTGAAGACTTTGTAGCTTCCTACTTATATAGAGATTTAGATTAAAATATCATTGGGTCTTTGTTTTTAAAAAATAATAAATCATGACTAACTTTCTTCTAGTCTATCAATGACCAACCATCCTGCACCAAATTTATTTGGAACTGCCAGGGATAAAGCGGAGTTGTTTCGTGAACGCTACACCATCTTGCAGCAGGTGAGCGAAAGAAAGATTTTGATTTGTTTAATGCTATCATCTCTTGTTATGAGAGAGACATATATGTATAGGAAGGCATTTATAGTTGAGCAGCTAGTGTGAGCCACAGTTGTAAACTTATAAAATCAGGATATGTTACAGGTTGAATTGAGTATCCTTTGAAATTATATGGCATTATGGATTCTGATGTGTTTCGGTATCTTACTGTGTTTGAAAGGTGATCTGTGAATAACATTACGAATCACATACCAACTTTTGAACTATATGCTGAATGCATCAAACAGATTCTATCTTAGCCTTAAAATTTAAGGTCCACTGAAACAGTGGACAAGCTACTGCTTCAAGTGATGCTGCAGGCAGTGTTGCATTGGCAACATCACATGCATAATAGAAACTGCTAGAGTTTGGAGATGGCGGGGGGGAGGGGTTAGGGTAGGAGGTGGAGATGGAATTTATTCCTTAATAAATTTATATTGCACAGGTTTGGAAGGGCTTTTCTATTAATAGTCTTACTACGTACCTTATGGGTACAATAAAAACTTTTCAAACTAGTAGCATGCACCAAACTTTTCTCTGACTTTTTTTAATAGAAACCATTAAAAATTGAAATGTATTTTCGTAAAGGAGGAATGAGTGTGACTCTTTAATTCTCATGTAGGCTGTCTCCATGTTTCACTGAGTGTAATGTCATTAGTATAGTGTGGGCTGGGACTCTGACAGGTTGAAAGACCAAAAACCCCATACTTCCTTTAATATTTGAGGCATTCTTGTTTGCTAAGAGATTTTATTTAGTCATCTTTTAATTGACAAAATGTACTATTCCAGGCTCTGGCTTTCTTCCTTTGGATGGAGAATCTCCTCACAGCCATCCATACTTTTGTCATAGCCTGGTTAGATTTGTGCTATGCACTCTATTGGGAGATACCCTAGAAGACCACTTGGAAGTTTTATTTGGTGCAGATGCAGGCGTCTATCTGATTAGTAGAATTTGTTGGTCTGAGCACATGATCCCTGGGTTCCATGAAGTGTACTAGGTGCAATTCAAGGTGTTGGTTCTGATCTGTGAAGTTCCAGCTGATGTGGAATCTGACTACGATAGATGCCTCCTCTTTTCCTATGCAATATCATGGTATCTGTGATAAACTGAGGCACTTCTCTGAGAGCTTTAGATGTGCATTCTTGATTGCTGGAGGCAGGGCATTTTCAGCAGAGAGGGCTTTGGTTATGTAACTCACTCTTTTTGGTTCTCCAGAAGGCTGGGATTTTTTAATCTTCATATAGAGGTGCCAATCTCATTTTGTTTTGGTCAGGGATTTATTAGCCTGTGGACCTTGTGGGGTTATTGCTTGCACTATGCTGGGATGGTATGGCGTTAGAGCAGTTTGAGTTGCCAATTGGAATGCAGTTTTATTTGTTGTTGTATTTATTTTTGGGTCAGGTGTTCAAGTGTCGTGTTAGTGGGTGCATAAAAGCCATTACAAGAAACAAATACCACTGTAAAGCTGAAAACTTTTCTTCATTCTCTTTGGTATTCACTTTTAAAGCATTGCCTGATAAATGTAGGTCCCAGTGTCAAAGATTAATGCAGGAGCTTAACTTTTTAGATTGTTAGCTCTTTAGGGCAGGGACTGCCTCTTTACTATATGTTTGTATAAAGCACTTCATACAATGGGTCCATCACTGGGACTTCTTCCCTGCCAAGGTGCTAATGTTGTTATAAATAATATATAACAAGACATCTTGCATGGCTTTAAAAAGTGACCTCTCAAACTTCTGTTTTATTGCAGGTATTATTTATGGTTTATTATTTGGAAGTAAATTCTTGTTAAAAGATATATTGTGGTTTCCAAATCAAAAGATGTTGGCTGAAACTGAATAAGAGAATTTAAAAATAGCATTTCATATAGTCTGTATGTAGTGAGTCGACTTTTTTTTGTTGTGGTGGTGGTGGTGATCATTTTTAACCAGATCACATTAATCTTGGTTTTTCTAGAGGACTCATAGACATGAGTTGTTTACTCCTTCAGCGATTGGTGCTCATCCTGATGACAGCAGAAGTAAATTCCAGGTAAAAATATTAGTATTTTCTTGGAGTGGGAGAAGTCTATGTTCAATGTGGTTTAATTCATTAATATTTCCCCACGTGATACCCAAGTGTTAATCCTGACTTTTATAACCATTGAACATGAAATATTTGCTATTGTCTTAATCTCTTTCTACATCACAAAATCCTTGTATCTGGCTCAATTCAGCATGACTAGCAGGCTGCTCAGAAACAACTTCTTAATTGGAAGAGAAGAGGTCTGGCTGAGGTGCATAGACAGAGAACCTTCCCACACTGCTTCCATTAACCTTGAGATATTTTTCCCGTCCCTCACTTTCATAAGCACTAAATTCACAAATTTAGAGCTAATAAAGTCATCAGCCTACTGCCAATAAGCTCTTTCTCTTTTTCTGTATCCTTATTTGTGCTGTTGGATGGGAGCTTCAGGTACCAAATTGTAGCCTTTCAGTTATCCACTGTCCTGACCCTTCCTTTTTCTCTATATTGAAAGCACTGCAAAGGCTTTGAAAGAGCAAAATAAATAGAACTAAATTCAGTTGCGATAAATCCCTCTTAATTCTACACTAGCATGTTACTTTCTTGACTGCTATGTCTCCCCCCCTGTCACCAGGAACATAGGTATATCTCCTCTTATATCTTATTATCTCCTAGAACTGGAAGGGACCTTAAAAGGTCATCACGTCCAGCATCCTGCTTTACTAGCAAGACCAAGTACTGATTTTTTGCCCCAGATTCCTAAGTGGCCACCTCAAGGATTGAACTCTCAACCCTAGGTTTAGCAGACCAATGCTCAAACCACTGAGCTAGCCCTCTACCCGTATGCTGATACTAAGAACGTTGCTTCTTCTGATTAGAGTATAATGCCAATCTGTGACCCAACAGAATACAGTTTCTTGGTAATGATGCAGACTGCACCTTCCTTGCACAGGACTTTTGTTATCAGCTGTGTCACATTTCCAGAACTCTGGAGAATCATGTGTTGTCATGAGTCCTTCTAACCATGACTCTTAACTAAAAGCGACTGGTGTTACCAAATGACTTGTGGGCTAGCTCTGTGGTTCAAATTCTGTTCTGCTGATAACTGTGTGTTGCTACCATTGACAAAATTTATTCCAGGGCAGAAATTTTGCCCCATATGTTTAATTTTAATCCATTTGTAAATTAAACTACTCATATTTTTGCCATTTTTCTTTCACCCACTGAACAATTTTAAGATAGTAGCCATTATTAACAACTTTTTTTCCCTAAACACTGGTGCGTATGACACACAAATGTATCCTCAAGTTACCAGTAAAACGGAATCATATTATAACTAATTTATGTATATAAGCTATAGCATGTACTGTGCAGTACTTAACTTGCTTACTTAAGAACAGACTTATAGAAGGTGTAATTAAAATCTCACCTACTTCACTCTTTGATTCCAGCTTAAAACAATAGAAACTCTGTTGGGCAATACAGCTAAAGTTGGGGAAGTGATTGTTCTTGGGATGATAACACAACTAAAAGAGGTAGGATACATTTTATTATGGGGTCTTTTAGTTGTCATGCTTTCAGCAATACAATATTTAAAAAAATTGTGGCTTAAATATCTCAATTATGGCCTGATCCTGCTTCTATTTAAGTCAATGGCAAAACCCCCATTGACTTCAATGATGCAGGAAAAATCTTCTATATGGAACACTTTCTTAGGAACAGTCAATAACATAAGGATAACTGCATTTTTCTCTTCAAAGGATAGAATTTTGTAGCACTTCAAGTTCCTGTAAATCTGGACTGTTAGACAGTTTCTAGAGAGTTCCAACTTCAACCACTGAAATCCTGAAATGTTATGTCTGAACTTGCCAGTTCATTTTTTTATACCTCTTGCAATAATGAAGGAGGATATACAAATCAAAACAACTTCTGCAGTTAAAGGATGAAATTGTAAAATATTTTACGTCAATGATTGTTTTTAATTCTCTAAGGTTGCAATGTTTGAAATAAAAACATTTGCTTAAGTCGTTGTTAGATTCATAAGCTAGAAGCATTTTTTGCAATATGGTATGTTTCAAGTCTCTAGGAAAGATAAAACGAGATAGTCTCTAAATTTAAACATCTGACATGATTTTTCTTGAATAAGTGTATCAAATGCTTTCCCTTTATATGTCTTGAAACTTGTTAAAAATCAAGATTGAAGCCAAAAATATGCTGTGTGCCTAATGATAATCTGGTTCTATCACTGATGTAAGTTGTTGGCTAAAATCAGAGGTGATTAGGTTGAGGGTTGGTTTTGGAAATTGGTTTGTTTGGCATGGACTAGCACAATGAAAATCTTTGTTTTTGTTATGAAGAAACCAGCAATAGGTCCTGTTGGTGCCTGAGTAATCAGTTCTGTGAGAATGGTTTGGGAGTTTGTGTGAGATCTACTTTGGCCAACATTCTAGCAAAGGGTAATTGCCACTGGAGTCAGGAATTCTCTGAACCAGTGTCTAAGGATAAGTAGGTACCGAACAAATATAGGAAAAAGGGTTAACCTATTTTCCCATAATGTCTTCCCCAGTATGCAGCCCCATGCAGCACTTGCTGGAGATGGGGAAATGAGATGCTTTTTCCCTGTTGTCAGCTCTGATTTAGGGGTCAACAGGGTCCCTGACAATAATGTAAACTCTATATTGGTTCTCTCTGGAGTGTGATAGCACAATCTCCATTGATCTAGAGCAGGGGTTAGCAACGTTTCAGCAGTGCTGTGCCGAGTCTTCATTTATTCACTCTACTTTAAGATTTTGCGTGCCAGTAATACATTTTAATGTTTTCAGAAGGTCTCTTTCTATGTCTATAATATATAACTAAACTGTTGTTGTATGTAAAGTAAATAAGGTTTTTTAAATGTTTAAGAAGCTTCATTTAAAATTAAATTAAAATGAAGAGCCCCCCCCGACCAGAACCCAAGCAGTGTGAGTGCCACTGGAAATCAGCTCGTGCCTTAGGTTGCCTACCCCTGATCTAGAGGTATACATTATTTTGATATGCTTTTGATTTTTTTTTTTATTTTACTTTTTAGGGAAAATTTTTCTTGGAAGATCCTACAGGAGTTGTTCAGCTAGACCTTAGTAAAGCAATATCCTTTCTATACAACTTAAGGATTTAAGAGGTTTTCAGAAAAATTACTGTAGAACTGTATCATTTCACACTTCAAAAAGGCAAACGATTACATTTTAAAAGTACACATACACAACTGCCGTCCTCCACTTTTTTCCATGCTTATAACTGAGTTTGCCTCAGCTCAGAGACACACAAAGGGCTTGTTGTAATAAGGTTAGGTTTGTTGCAGTGGGGTTTGTATTCTGCCTCTTGGAAACCTGTCTGGAGTTGGGGGATGTTCCTGTTCATATGCTATCCATGCAGCCAACCAGCAGGTTGATCACCTTACTCTCACTCAGCATGTAATGCATTTACACTGCCCCCAACCAGTCTTACTCTCTACACCACCTGTAAAATAGATTTTAATGGAATTTCTTTCAGTATCCCCATCTAACAAGAACATTTTACTTAACAGCTTTGCACCAGTTCCACAGTGGCTTATATACTGAGTCATGCTTTGTTTTGGCAGAAGGTAAAAAAAAATTTTATGCTAACTTTTTTAAAATGTTATCCTTTCTCTTCAGACCATTATTGTAACAATATACCCTCTTGAGGTGGATAAAAAAGCAAATGATTTAAGTCAGTATTTATGTTAATGAGGTTTGTCTGTGAACTGAGTGAGTGATTGAAACTCTTGCCCCTGAGCTTGGATCTTTCACAGCCAATCACTGTCTTATGGGGTTCAGCCTTGAGAGGTTCTGAGTGCTCTTTTTCCAGTGAAATCAGTGGGACCCAACAGTGCTTAGCACCTCTCAAGACTGGGTGTTCAGTTTGTGTGAACAGGATGTGCATGAAGAAAAAATTAACTAAACTGGGGAAAGGAAATAGTGACAATGTCTGTGTGGGACTAGAAAATAATTTAATGAGGAAAATACAATATTTTCAGATTGCAAAATGCTTAATTTTGTTAGTAAGGCCCTAATCCTGCAAACACTGTGATGGGACTACACACCGTAGTAAATTTGAGCACGTGTGTTTAAGTGCAGAATTGGGGCTTTTGATGTCTATATTGGTATAAATTCAGGTGGACAATTTTTCTTATTGGTAGCACTTTACTTTATAAAATATAAATAATTTCAACATGCATAATATAATATCTACATAATATCAACAATGTCTTATTTTATGATAATGTTTTAAAAATTTCATAATTAACTAAATGGAAAATAAATAAGAGGGTAGAAGTAGTATCATTTTCATATTTTTGAGCTTTTGCTGTTTGTTAAATTGAAACAATGTTAGTATAAAATACAATGTTAAAGATATGTTCAATTCACTAAAATGCATTTCTGTGGGGCGGGGATTAAACTTCATAGGCTGGTATGAGGATCAAATATTCCATGTGAATGCTTTTGGATTTCCACCCACTGAGCCTTCTGCTACCACTAGGTATAAAAATAACTTCTAATTACTTCATTCTGACTTCTCATATTTTGTTGTATCTTTCAAAGTACTACTATTGTTTGTTGTTTGTAGAATATCAACGGTGTGCTTTCCTTTCTTTCTTAAAAATGTTGCATTGACTTTTATATCTTGCTGGTCCATTTGAGCCTGATCCAAATCCCATTGTGTCAGTGGAAAGAGTCCCAGTGGTTAACGGGATTTAGATTGGGCCTTTTGTACATTAATATTGATAATGATATAAGCCCTTGTTAGATAGAGATTGGGAAACTACTGCATAGGAATGAAGAAATGGGATGCAAGGATTGTTCTGAGGATGAATGTGAAAGAGAACCCAGGACCAAAATACCAATGAGAACGTGTTCAACTTTAGCAAGTCAAAGCCCATGCTTAATGTCTGGATGACTGCCTTTTCTGTCTTCACCCCTCTTCGATTCCCTCCCCCCCATCATAGATACTGAATGTCATCTTGTCTAATTTTCAATTAGCAAAGATTTTTCATAATAAAAATTTAAATTAATTGGGGAAAATGGGTCATAGCCAGAAATGATTTGGGAAGAAAAAGAGGTTAACAGAGACTCCAAGCAGAAACTCCAGCAAGTAGAGGCAGAAGCAGCCAAACCAGGGACTGCTGCACAGTAGGAGGGAGTGGAGAGGGAAGTAAGGGGTAAAATGGCAATTAACCGGGGCCACCCTTTCGCCCAGCAGCCTTCTGAGTTGAGAACTGTGCAGGGGAGAACTCCCCTACTCTGGTGGGCATTAGGTCCCAGGATGGTGGAAGAAGCCAAAGAAAGGACCTTTTAGATCTCTGGACATTCAAAGAACTTTCTACAGTTTGATGGTACTTTCTCTGCCCTGTGCTGATCCCCTGACTCCTCCTTCATAGTTTCTTCACCTCACCTTCACTCCACACCTGCCCGTTATCCTCTTCTCCCCTTCCCATTTCTTTCTATTTAGCTGATCCCCTCCTAAGGTAAACTCACCCAAAATAAATGTTAATTTAATTAACTTGTGGAACCAAGATGCTCTTTGCTGCTACCACATTGTTCACTCTGCTTGTATGTTCTACCCCTTTCCCATCCTGTGTCTGCCTGGTATATTTATATTGTAAGCTCTTAAGGGCAGGGACCATTTACTACTCTGTTTGTACAATGCCTAGCACAGAGGGGTCCCGCTCTTGAGTGGCCCTTAATTACTATGGCAGTAAACATGTTAAAATAAATAAAAACCTGAAGAATGACAAAATATTGTTTTTAATTATGTAGGGCATATTATGGGAACATAAACTTTTTTGGAGGGCCTTCTTCAACTTCAGTAAAAGCTTCTGCAAAACTGAAACAACTGGAGGATGAAAATGAAGATGCCATGTTTGTTTTTGTTTCTGATGTTTGGCTGGATCAAGTGGAAGTGTTAGAAAAGCTTCACACTATGTTTTCAGGTAGGTGCAGTGTTGTTTGCTTTTTTAACTGATCCTTATGTTGAAGAATGTTTCAGCAGTTTGATTTGGCTTTATGCTTTATGACTTTTAATAGGTTCTTTTGCCAAAACAGGAGTTGTCATATCACAACTTGACAAAAAAACACCACAACTAATCTGTCACTGTTAAGCAGATGCTGAGAAAAGCTGGGGCAGCAGCGTAATAGTCACTAGCCACATGCTCTGTCAGCATAAACACATGACTGGATAACCTTACAATTAGAGAGAGAAAGTTACATGGGGCACATCTTATTGAGTGTAGAACCCTGCTAAATCTATACCCGGTTCTGATGAAAAGTCAATCTTTCTTTAAGTGGTTGCAGCTCTGATTCATGGCTTGTATTATTTTTCTTTTTTGGACCCCTCTCTAACAGTTTTTTTTTAAAACTGATCTGCATTGTGTTTTTTGTAAAAAGTTGTGAGCTCAGATAGTTCTCTATATTTCCTTTAGTAAAAATATTGTTTTGAGTTGTAGCCATGTTATGTGATGTGACAAGAATGTTTGCCTTGTTTCTTCCTTGGCCTTTTTTTTTTTTAAAGAAACCTTTTCCTTTATGGACTCTAATACTGCCTCTTGTGCCCTTGCTGGTTTTAGCACTAAGAACATGGTATGATTATTCTTAAAATATGCACTGTTTCTCCCCACTCATTACATTAGTAGTATTGACAGGTCTTGTACAGCAAATGTCTCTGTGATCCGTGAGTTGCTTCTTGGTGTTCCAACATATGTTTGGAACAAAATATATTCTCTGCCTTGGATAGAATGCAAATGTTTGGAGGTGGAAAAAATAAAATCATAGGTGGGAAATTACTGTTAATTTATTGAAAATTGGAGACAAATTATCAAACTCTATCCTAGTATCAGACATTATGGAAACCAGTTAAGTCACTTCTTGTCAACATTTGTCAAAATAATTAAACTGGTGTAAGATTGCATATGATAAAGTAATAAAGGGATCTTGATCAGTTAAGTAGCCTACTTTTTAGGATGCATGTAATAGATTTACTATATCAAAAATTAGGTCAAATAAGAGTTTTATTTATAGATAAATAAATATGGCATGCTTTTTAAAAACATACAGTAATATTTGGGAGAAATATCAGAATAGAGACATTGGTTAGGAGTTTAATTTTTGCTGACATAAAACCTTTTGTTAGATGCTTCATTTATCAATTGAATTTTAAGCCAGTGGAACAAAACTTGAGCCTGGAATAGAATAATTTTAAAAAATGGGGATGTAAATCAGAGACATATAAGAGAGCCTCAGTACTTGTTCTTGTTAATTTTTATTGGGAATTTGGTTTATTTTGGTTATTTTAATTTGTTGGATTTCTTAGTAGTATTTTGTATTATTGGGTTGCTGTTTCTTTTTGTGATTTGTTGAATTTAAAATATTTGTCAGAGAGACTTAGACTGTTTAGAGAGGTACCTGTAATTAACAATCTAAAGAAAGAATAAGTAAGTACACTGCAGTGTGCTGGAATTACTTTTTAGTGGAGAGAGAGGCGTGTGTTCATGCACTCAGTCTTTGGAACATATATATACACACATCTTACAGATACTGTAAGGGTATCTGTCCTTTTTACTATTCTAAAGGGAAAGAAGGTATTTTTAAAATTAGTGTATTTATTTTGAATAAACCTGGTGTGATTTGATTGCTTTTGTGTGGAAATACTAACTATTGGCCTAATCTGCTCCTGCTGAAGTCTGGAGCTGGACAGACCCTGTGTTGTTGTTGCTGCAGATAACGGAGGATTCCCTGTAAATGAGATGGTACATCTCAATCCTGTTCCCCTCTAAATAGTTATAAATAAATAAGCAAGCTGTCTCCTAAATTCCTGCTTTAAAATAATTGCTTGGCCACATTAACAGTGATAAAGCTGGAAGCACTGCCCCAACTTCTGATCCTAATGAAACAGACTGGAGGGTGAACTGTTCATCAGTGAAGAATACTGAAGTACAAAGTAATACTGAGTGTAATGTTCACGTATCTTTCCCAGGTTACTCCTCTGTGCCTCCAACTTGTTTTTTCTTTTGTGGAAATTTTTCATCTGCACCATATGGAAAAAATCAAATTCAGTCCCTAAAAGGTATGAAAGTCTTTGTAGTCAGATATTTATTATACATTAAACGGGCAACAAATATTGATTAAAATATATACTTTTTAACTTGTATTACCTTTTGAATGTTTTAGGAGAGACAGTATTTTAGACATATTAAAAAGTATGAACAGTTCATGAAGTACATAATTTTAGTGTCCAGACAGATAGTGTCATAAGAAATCTTTAAATGCATTTTTTTCTGACTTCAGATTCCCTCAAGGCTCTTGCTGACATAATATGTGAATACCCCAGCATTCATAAAAGGTATGTATCAAAATGCTTCATAATGGTAAAGTTATGTTTATTATGTGAAAAAGTTAACAGCATAGTTGTGCTAATAACTTTTAAATACTTAATTAATTACTACGGGTCAGCTATGATTGTGTAGCTGTTCACAGTACCATGCCACAGTGTTGAAACAAGGTCATATTATTTTGGGCGGTGTATAAGGTTTGGATCCAGCCTGTGATAGCTGTGTAATGTGAGCTAGTTTGTTGAACAAAAGTTAGACCAATTCTCCAGCTCTGGAACTGTTTTCATGTACATTATTTATAGCCCCTGATCTTGGCAGAATGCTATTCAGGTGAGCTTCTGTGCCTGCCTGGTGCCCAATGGGGGGGTCTGCCCATGCAAAGCTAGCTGCAAGACCAGGGCCTAAGCTGGATTTCATAAATTCAAATGTAAGTTCTTACACTGCTGGAAGCAACTGCAGGCCTTCAAGCTGTCCAAGCCCCAGAAAGCTTTATCAGAAATATTGGCTTGATAAAGACCCATTTCTTTTCCACCTCTCCCCCAAACGGCTTTCCACAGCCATTATTTTAGGAGCAAAGAAGGAGAAAGGGAGCACCTGTAAATGATCTCCCTACACTTCGTTGTTCCTGTTTCTCTGACCTTTCAAAGCCTCCTTCCATGGCTGTGGGGCTGACCCTTCCCACAAAACCTCTTCAAAACTCACTTTTGCTGCGATGCCTACAAAAAACTTGACAGTGGTTAGGCCACTGCTTTGCTGACACCATTGCCAATAATGCCAACCCATATTCTCATTGTTTCCTTATGTTCACTTGTCTGTCTGTTCATCTGTCGTCTCGTCTTATATTTTGATGTAAGCTCTTTGAGCACAGATTCGTTTTGTCTTGTGTTCGTACAGCACCTGGCACAATGGGGCCCTGGTCTGTGACTAAGGATCCTATGGTCATACAAATAAATACTACTACTGCATGGATTTGAGGGTACGGAGGGAAAGGCAGGGATAGCCAGGCTCATCCTCTCCATCTTCTGATGCTCTGAATTTGTAATAACAGCACTCAATTTACTGGAGCTGGTCACCAAAGTGGGTATCCATAGAGTAACATTACTTAAGGATCTCTGTAGTTTGATACTCATAGAGTTTAAGGTCAGAAGGGACCATTATGATCATCTAGTCTGACCTCCTGCACAATGCAGGCCACAGAATCTCACCCACCCACTCACTCCTGTAACAAACCCCTAACCTATGTCTGAGTTATTGAAGTCTTCAAATCATAGTTTAAAGACCTCAAGGTGCAGAAAATCCACCAGCAAGTGACCCGTGCCTCATGCTGCAGAGGAACGTGAAAAACCTCCAGGGCCTCTCCCAATCTGCCCTGACCCCAAATATGGCAATCAGTTAAACCCTGAGCACGTGGGCAAGACTCACCAGCCAGCACCCAGAAAGAATTCTCTGTAGTAACTCAGATCCCACTCCATCTAACATCCCATCACAGACCATTGGGCATATTTACCTGCTAATAATCAAAGATGAATTAATTNGTCTAATTTCAAGTCTAAACTTCCTAGTGTCCAGTTTATATCCATTGATAATATGTAGCTTAAATTTAGATAATTGCAATTTTGACTATATTAAACATAAGTTATGCATTAAATTGTTTATAGCAGTCGATTTGTGTTTGTTCCTGGTCCTGAAGATCCTGGTCCTGGTTCAATTTTGCCAAGGCAAGTTTGCTACATGGTTTTTCTGATTTTAAGAACTTTCTAGTACAATATTGCTAAAGAGCATACAAATCTTCGGCAATGTTACTCTTTTTGTTGTAGGCCACCACTAGCTGAAAACATCACTAGTGAATTCAGACAGCAGGTGCCATTTTCAGTTTTCACTACAAATCCTTGCAGGTAAATGTGTGACTTTTATAGTAACCAGAGAATGCCAAACACCTATTGCTATTTTTCATATTGTTTTAGTGAATGACCAGTTTGTGTGTAGAAGTAACATTCTTAAAATGTGTGATAGCTACAATAAATATATTAGAGGTAAATTAGTTTTAAACATTAGCAGTAAAAGGTACATTTTACTTTGAAACCTTTTCTACTTGTATTCATTGAGGAATAAAGAAGTTTATGTATCCCTTAAAATTAGTATCTGTACATAGTGTGCAATTATCTTATATTCTTCCCTCATCTAAAAGTTCAGTAGTAGAAATATGAACAAAGACAGCTCAGATCCAATGTATTTATTTTTCTGTATTTGAAAGGAAGGGAAGTGTGCTGTCAGGATTTGGAGACAGTGGTTTTAACTGCAATTTATCTTTAATTTTTGTAAGTATAAACAATAGGGAAGAGATTAACATTGAAATATTTTCCCAGGCTTTCTTAACATTTACTACTTCATTCCAATGCCAGGAAAATTAAAATTTCATTCAGTATTTTCTATTCAGGGTTCAATATTGCACACAAGAAATCATCATCTTTCGTGAAGATTTAGTAAATAAAATGTGCAGAAATTGTGTCCGCTTTCCTAGCACCAACTTGGATATTCCTAACCATGTAAGTTAAGAGTATGCTGTAGCCTTTTATTCTGTTTAATGGTAATTATCCCTCAGTGGGTTCAGCTCTGCAGCTACAGTCTCAAGTTCCACAAAGTCACCTCTGTTAGTTCTAGAATTAGAGTTCATAGGAACACATGAAATCATAGGCAAATAACAGCAAGCGCATCTATCTTTTAGTAGTTTTATTAAAGTTACCAACAAAACTGTAAATGTCACAACATATACATTATACGTGTCCATAGGAACTGAACTAGTTATACCTACAGACCTACTCACATTCTCCTAGATGGTATTAGAGTCTGATGGCCCTCTCATGGATTGGACTATCACTATGAGAGTAGTTCCTGCTGGAGTTTCCCATAGGAAGCCCAATTTCCCTGCTCTGGGCACCCCTTTTATACTGTGAGTCTGTCTATACCAGGAGTTCTCAAACTGGGGGTTGGGATCCCTCAGGGGGTTGTGAGGTTATTATATGGGAGGTTGCAAGCTGTCAGCCTGCACCCCAAACCCTGCTTTGCATTCAGCATTTACAATGGTGTTAAATACATAAAAAAGTGTTTGTTTTTAATTTATAAGGGGGGTTGCACTTAGAGGCTTGATACGTGAAAGGGGTCACCAGTACAAAAGTTTGAGAACCACTGATCTATACTCACATTCTGTGTATGTCCATAAAAGTGTCAACCCTCTCTTTCTTATTGGTTTATGTCTCCTGGAAACACAAGGGACCCCAAATTCTATAGGCTGGGTAGGTTCTTGTCAGCATTGATGTACCACCTTTGTCTGCAGTTAGGGCATGTGTTAAGAGGCAATATTTATTGTTTCAGCATTTTATGATTTAATTTTAATCTTCCAGGCTGTACTTTTGCAATGTTACCGATTAATACCTCTTTCCTATCATCTCTTGGGTTGTTTCTCTGTCATTGTCTTGCGCAATAATTTCTTGTCTCTAAACCCTAAAATAGCTAAGCTAAAGTCTTGCAGGCTTTGGCCTACAGGTCTTGCATTTCAGCTTGTCTTACTCATATCTAGTTCTTGGTTCCTCTAAATACTGATTAATCTTATACTTTTATCATCCTACAAATCAACTCTAATTAACATACAATGAATATATATAACATACTGATTATTTTTAATATTCATATATAATGTGATGTGATAATCATTGGCTACAATGCCCAACATTTCGTGCTAAGATCTTGATTTACAATGTTTTATACAAGATTTATGTACCTTTTAGTTCCGTATCACTTACCTCAATATAACAAAACCTCATAATAGTCAAAATGTTTGATGACAGGACGCTATTGTAAAAAGAGTTCAGTGCGTATATTACTACTTCAGAAGCAAGTTCTATAGTAAAATAACTGAAGATCTAACACAAACTGGCAGCATTCAGAGTTCTTTGAGTCCTTGTCTCTCTGGATCCCATTGCAGGGGTCCAGGCACCTATGTGCACAAGTTTGGAACTTTCTAGCAACTAGTGTTCTGAGTGTGTGTGTTGCTAGTAATAGCTATTGTGCCAAGAAATTCTGACTTCTTAATGAAAGGTTTAGCACAATATATCCTGTTGTGCCTTGATATTCCAGGGGTCAGAATGGTGGCTGAGTTTATATAGTTTTGTTTGTGGGTACCCAAGGCTTGCATAACTTGGCACCTATTTGTCTCTGAGGCCTCCTTATAACATATGGAGATATACCTATCTCATAAAGCTGGAAGGGACCCTGAAAGGTCATCAAATCCAGCCCCCTGCCTTCACTAGCAGGACCAAGTACTGATTTTGCCTCAGATCCCTAAGTGGCCCCCTCAAGGAGTGAACTCTCAACTCGGGGTTTAGCAGGCTAATGCTCAAACCACTGAGCTATCCCTCCCCACTTACTGCATCACACAACAGTGGAGCCTTTTTGTGTCAAGAGCACCCCAGTCAAAAACAAAATTTACAAATCTTCATTTTGTGTGTGCACGCATGCCACAAATCTTTGACAAAAACACCTTTCTCCCTTCTATTGTATGTGTCAGCAAGGATGCTTTCTGCATGACACCAAGCATTTTACCTCTGAGAGCTGCATTGTGTTGTACCCATAGTGCCCTCTTCCTTTTCAGTCTGCATCATTAAAGCAATTTAATGGGAGGGGAAAACCTTGCCATAATATTGATTTTATGGCATATTCAAGTCTTCATTGATATCAGTGGAACCATAGAGTCACATGTATGTAATGCATCCATTAACAGTGGCTGGTGGTTCTTCAAACACAGTATGATCCATGGAATAATTCTGATATGGAAAACGTGAATTTTGGTTGGTTGAATATTTCATTTTGATTATTTTCTTTTTGTCTTGCAGTTTGTAAAGACTATATTATCACAAGGACATCTGACTCCTCTTCCACTTTATGTCAGCCCTGTATTTTGGGCATATGATTACACCTTGAGAGTGTACCCTGTGCCAGATCTGATCGTCACTGCAGATAAATATGATCCTTTCACTGTTACTAATACTGACTGCCTTTGCATAAATCCTGTAAGATTTTCTTTATGCTTTACCAAAATAAGGACACTACCTCTCCAATAAGCAGAGAATTGTATATCTTTAAAACCGAATTTAGTCAATGAAATTATTTTAAGTATTCTTAGTAGGCCAAATATAGCAGGGAAATTATTGTATGGTTAACAGACAAAAAGAGAGGAGTTATACTTTGTTCTTTGCACAATAACACTCCAAACTGCTGACACAAGTTTGGTATATTTTTCATTATAGGGTTCTTTTCCAAGAAGTGGATTTTCATTCAAGGTGTTCTATCCTTCCAACAAAACAGTAGAAGACAGGTAAATAGCTTCAGGACCTGATGTTATTAACGTATGATGAACGTAACCACTTTTTGCTTGCTTTCTGCTCAGAATGAACAAGAATATTTAAAAGGTACAGTGACTAAAGTGAAATCCCTGCAAGCTGCATGGGCACTTTTTAAAGACACCATAATAGAGGCCCAACTTCAATGTATACCCCAAATTAAGAAACACAGTCAAAACTAAAAAAGAGCCACTGTGGCTTAACAACCATGTAAAAGAAGCAGTGAGAGATAAAAAGGCATCTTTTAAAAAGTATATAAAGTCAAATCCTAGTGAGGTAAATAGGAGCATAAACACTGCCAAATTAAGTGTAAAAATATAATAAGTATATAAATCACCGAGTTTGTGTGGAGAAAGTGGATAAGGAAATTATTTACTTATTCCCATAATACAAGAACTAGGGCACCAAATGAAATTAATAGGCAGCAGGTTAAAACAAATAAAAAAGTTCTTCAAGCGCGCACAGTCAACTTGTGGAACTCTTACCTGAGGAGATTGTGAAGGCTAGACTATTAACGAGTTTAAAAAGAAACTGTGATAATTCATGGAGGTTTCTTATTATATTTTTACACTTAATTTGCAGTGTTATGCTCCTATTTACCTCACTAGGATTTGACTTATATACTTTTAAAAGATGCCTTTATCTCCACTGCTTCTTTTACATGTTGTTAAGCCCAAGTGGCTCTTTTTTAGTTTTGACTGTGTTTCTTATTGGGGTATACATTGAAGTTGGCCTCTATTATGGTGTCTTAAAAAGTGCCCATGCAGCTTGCAGGATTTCACTTTAGTCACTGTACCTTTTAAATATTCTTGTTCATTCTGAGCAGAAAAGCAAAAAAAGTGGTTACGTTCATCATACGTTAATAACATCAGGTCCTGAAGCTATTTACCTGTTTCTACTGTTTGTTGAAGGATAGACACACTTGAATGAAATCCACTTCTTGGAAAAGAACCCTATAATGAAAAATACCAACTTGTGTCAGCAGTTGGAGTGTTATTGTGCAAGAACAAAGTATAACTCCTCTCTTTTTGTCTGTTAACCATACAATAATTTCCTGCTATATTGCTACTAAGAAACTTAAAATAATTTCATTGAAAATCGGTTTTAAAGATATACAATTCTCTGCTTATTGGAGAGGTAGTGTCCTTATTTTGGTAAAGCATAAAGAAATCTTACAGGATTTAGCAAGGCGGTCAGTATTAGTAAACAGTGAAAGGATCATATTTATCTGCAGTGACGATCAGATCTGGCACAGGGACACTCTCAAGGTGTATCATATGCCCAAAATACCAGGGCTGACATTAAATGGAAGGAGTCAGATGTCCTGTGTGATAAATCATAGTCTTTCAAACTGCAAGACAAAAAGAAAATAATGCAAAATAAATATCAACACAAAATTCACGTTTCCATATCAGAATTATTCATGATCATACTGTGTTTGAAGAACCACCAGCACTGTAATGGATGCATTACATACATGTGACTCTATGTTCCACTGAATCAATGAAGACTTGAATATGCCATAAAATCATATTATGGCAAGGTTTTCCCTCCCATAAATTGCTTTAATGATGCAGACTGAAAAGAAGAGGGCACTATGGTACAACACAATGCAGCTCTCAGAGGTAAAATGCTTGTGTCATGCGAAAGCATCCTTGCTGACCATACAATAGAAGGGAGAAAGGTGTTTTGTCAAGATTTGTGGCTCGTGCACACACAAAATGAAGATTTTAATTTGTTTTTGACTGGGGTGCTCTTGACACAAAAAGGCTCCACTGTTGTGTGAATGCAGTAAGTGGGAGGATAGCTCAGTGGTTTGAGCATAGCTGCTAAACCCCGAGTTGAGAGTTCACTCCTGAGGGGCCACTTAGGATCTGAGGCAAATCAGTACTTGTCCTGCTAGTGAAGGCAGGGGCTGATTTGATGACCTTTCAGGTCCCTTCCAGCTTTATGAGATAGTATATCTCCATATGTTATAAGAGCCTCAGAGACAAATAGTGCCAAGTTATGCAAGCCTGGGTACCACAAACAAAACTATATAAACTCAGCCACCATTCTGACCCTGGATATCAAGGCACAACAGGATATATTGTGCTAAACCTTTCATTAAGAAGTCAGAATTCTTGGCACAATAGCTATTACTAGCAACACACACACTCGAAACACTAGTTGCTAGAAAGTTCCAAACTTGTGACATAGGTGCCTGGACCCCTGCAATGGATCCAGAGAGACAAGGACTCAAAGAACTCTGAATGCTGCCAGTTTGTGTTAGATCTTCAGTTATTTTACTATAGAACTTGCTTCTGAAGTAGTAATATCGCACTGAATCTTTTTACAATAGCGTCCTGTCATCAAACATTTTGTACATTATGAGGGTTTGTTATATATGAGGTAAGTGATACGGAACTAAAGACATAAATCTTGTATAAAACATGTAAATCAAGATCTTAGCACGAAATGTTGGCATTGAGCCAATGATTATCACATCACATATATATGAATATTAAAAATATCAGTATGTTATATATATCATTGTAGTTAATTAGAGTTGATTTGTAGGATGATAAAAGTATAAGATTATCAGTATTTAGAGGAACCAAGAACTAGATATGAGTAAACAAGCTGAAATGCAAGACCTGTAGGCCAAAGCCTGCAAGACTTTAGCTTAGCTATTTGGGTTTAGAGACAAGAAATTATTGCGCAAGACAATGACAGAGAAAACAACCCAAGAGATGATAGGAGGGTATTAATCCGTACATTGCAAAGTACAGCCTGGAAGATTAAAATTAAATCATAAAATGCTGAAACAATAATATTGCCTCTTAAACATCCCTAACTGCAGACAAAGGGGTACATCAATGCTGCAAGACCTACAGCCTATAGAATTTGGGGTCCTGGTTTTCCAGGAGACATAAACCAATAAGAAAGAGAGGGTTGACACTTTTATGGACATACACAGAATGTGAGTATAGATCATGGTTCTCAAACTTTTGTACTGGTTACCCCTTTCACGTATCAGCCTCTAAGTGCAAACCCCTTATAAATTAAAAACAAACACTTTTTTATGTATTTAACACCATTGTAAATGCTGAATGCAAAGCAGGGTTTGGGTGCAGCTGACAGCTTGCAACCTCCCATATAATAACCTCACAACCCCCTGAGGGATCCCAACCCCCAGTTTGAGAACTCCTGGTATAGACAGACCACAGTATAAAAGGTGCCCAGAGCAGGGAAATTGGGCTTCCTATGGGAAACTCAGCAGGAACTACTCTCATAGTGATAGTCCAATCCATGAGAGGCCATCAGACTCTAATCCATCTAGGAGATGTGAGTAGGTCGTAGTATAACTAGTTCAGTTCCTATGACACGTATAATGTATATGTTGTGACATTTACAGTTTTTGTAACTTTAATAAAACTACTAAAAGATAGATGCGCTTGCTGTATTTGCCTATGATTTCATGTGTTCCTATGAACTCTAATTCTAGAACTAACAGAGTGACTTTGTGGAACTTGAGACTGTACTGCAGAGCTGAACCCACTGGGATAGATTACATTAAACGAAAAAGCTACAGCATACTCTAACTTACATGGTTAGGAATATCCAAGTTGGTGCTAGGAAAGCGGACACAATTTCTGCACATTTTATTTACTAAATCTCACGAAAGATGATGATTCTTGTGTGCAATATAACCTGAATTAGAAATAACGAATGAAATTATTTTCCTGGCATTGGAATGAAGTAGTAAATGTTAAGAAACCTGGGGAAAATATTTCAATGTTAATCCTCCCTATTGTTTATACTTACAAAAATTAAAGATAAATTGCAGTTAAACCACTGTCTCCAAATCTGACAGCACACTTCCTTCCTTTCAAATACAGAAAAATAAATACATTGATCTGAGCTGTCTTTGTTCATATTTCTACTACTGAACTTTTAGATGAGGAAGATATAGATAATTGCACACTATGTACAGATACTAATTTAAGGATACATAAATCTTATTCCTAATGAATACAAGTAGAAAAGGTTCAAAGTAAAATGTACCTTTTACTGCTAATGTTTAAAACTAATTTACTCTATATATTTATGTAGCTATCACACATTTTAAGAATGTTACTTCTAACACAAACTGGTCATTCACTAAACAATATGAAAAATAGCAATAGGTGTTTGGCATTCTCTGGTTACTATAAAAGTCACACATTTACCTGCAAGATTTTAGTGAAAACTGAAAATGGCACCTGCTGTCTGAATTCACTAGTGAGTTTTCAGCTAGTGGTGGCCTACAACAAAAGTAACATTGCCGAAGATTTGTATGCTCTTTAGCAATAGGTACTAGAAAGTTCTTAAAATCAGAAAACCATGTAGCAAACTTGCCTTGGCAAATTGAACCAGGACCAGGATCTTCAGGACCAGGAACAACACAAACGACTGCCTATAAACATTTATGCATAACTTATGTTTAATATAGTCAAAATTGCAATATCTAAATTTAAGCTACATATTATCAATGGATATAAACTGGACACTAGGAGTTTAGACTT
>NC_133772.1:145384771-145425526 GCF_003597395.2 Chelonoidis abingdonii | reverse complement strand
ATATAAGAGAAAGCCAAAGAGGAGTTGAAGAATGGCTAGCCAAAAACTCAAAGGTAATAACAAAATGTTTAAGTACATCAGAAAGCAGGAAGCCTGCTAAACAACCAGTGGGCCCCTTGATGAGATACAAAGAGCGCTTAAAGGCGATAAAGCCATTGCAGAAAACTAAATGGATTCTTTGCTTCAGTCTTCATGGCTGAGGATGTAGGAGATTCCAAACCTGAGCCGGCTTTTGTAGGTGACAGATCTGAGGAACTGTCACAGACTGAAGTGTCACTAGAGGTGGTTTGGAATTGATGAACTCAACGTAACAAGTCACCGGACCAGATAGCATCACCCAAGAGTTTTGAAAGAACTCAAATGTGAAGTTGCAGAACTATTAACTAGGGTTTGTAACCTGTCTTAAATCGGTTTCTGTACCAACAACTGAAGATAGCTATGTAATGCCAATATTAAAAGGCTCCAGAGGTGATCCCAGCATTACAGACTGGTAAGTCTAATGTCGGTACATAAGAACAGCTGTACCGGATCAGACCAAAGGTCCATCTAGCCAGTATCTGTCTACTGACAGTCCAATGCCAGGTGCCCCAGAGGAGTGAACTTAACAGGCAATGATCAAGTGATCACTCTCCTGCCATCCATTCCCATCCTCTGACAAAACAGAGCTAGGACACCATTCTTTACCATCCTGGCTAATAGCCATTTATGGACTTCACCACCATGAATTTATTCCTAGCCTTCACAGCCTCTTCAGGTAAGGAGTTCCACAAGTGACTGTGCGCGCTTGAAGAACTTCTTTTTATTTGTTTTAAACCTGCTGCCTATTAATTTCATTTGGTGACCCTAGTTCTGTGTATATGGGAATAAGTAAATAACTTTTCCTTATCCACTTTCTCCACACAACTCGTGATTTATATACCTCTATCATATCCCTCTAGTCTCCTTCTTCCAAGCTGAGAGTCCTAAGCCTCTTTAATCTTTCCTCATATGGAACCCTCTCCAAACCCCTAATCATTTTAGTTGCCCCTTATCGAACCTTTCTTAGTGCTAGAATATCTTTGTTGAGATGAGGAGACCACATCTGTACACGGTATTCAAGATGTGGCGTACCGTGGATTTATATAAGGGCAATAATATATTCTCAGTCTATTCTCTATATCCTTTAATGATTCCTAACATCCTGTTTGCTTTTTGACCACCTGCACACTGCTGAACATCTTCAGAGAACTATCACGATGACTCCAAGATCTTTTTCCTGATTTGTTGTAGCTAAATTACCCCATCAATTGTATCAAAGTTGGGGTTATTTTTCCAATGTGCATTACTTTACTTATCCACATTAAATTTCATTTGCCATTTTGTTGCCCAATCACTTAGTTTTGTGAGATCTTTTGAAGTTCTTCACAATCTGCTTTGGTCTTAACTATCTTGAGCAGTTTAGTATCATCTGCAGATTTTGCCACCTCACTGTTTACCCCTTTCTCCAGCAATCATTTATGTTACATTGAATAGGATTGGTCCTAGGACTGACCCGTGGGGAACACCACTAGTCACCTTCTCCATTCTGAGAATTACCATTAATTCCTACCCTTTGTTCCCTGTCTTTAACCAGTTCTCAGTTCATGAAAGGACCTTCCCTTTATCCCATGACAGCTTAATTACGTAAGAGCTTTGGTGGGACCTTGTCAAAGGCTTTCTGGAAATCTAAGTACACTGTGTCACGATGTCCCCTTGTCCACATGTTTGTTGACCCTTCAAAGAACTCTAATAGATTAGTAAGACACGATTTCCTTTCAGAACCATTTGACTATTGCTCAGTTGTTTTTCTATGTGTCGACAATTTATTCTTAACTATTGTTTCGACTAATTGCCCGGTACCAACGTTAGACTTACCGGTCTGTAATTGCCAGGATCACCTCTAGAAGCCCTTTTAAATATTGGTGTTACATTAGCTAACTTCCAGTCATTGGGTACCGAAGCTGATTTAAAGGACAGGTAACCAACCTTAGTTAATAGTTCCGCCAACTTCATATTTGAGTTCTTTCAGAACTCTTGGTGAATGCCATCTGGTCCGGGACTTGTTAATGTGAGTTTATCAATTAATTCCAAACCTCCTCTAGTGCAAAGTCCATTATGGCTATTAGCCAGGATGGGGTAAGGAATGGTGTCCCTAGACTCTGTTTGTAAGAGGGTGAGAGGGATGGCAGGAGAGAGATCACTTGATCATTACCTGTTAGGTTCACTCCCTCTGGGGCACCTGGCATTGGCCACTGTCAGTAGACAGGATACTGGGCTAGATGGACCTGTGGTTTGACCCAGTACCGCTGTTCTTTATGTTCTAATGATATTGACAAAAGAACATCTTCTCTGGTTACCCCCCCAGGGGTCTACTTGTACCCATACATAGCGTACTTGGGGACAGTGAAGTGAAGGTCAGATTTTGCCTTCAGAAACAAACATGCAGGTCCCATTGAAGCTGATGGAGTGAAGTACACAAACCTCGGCAGGAACTGGTCATTTTCCACTAACATGAATTTGTATTTGCTTATTTATTTATTAAATGCAACAATATCTTAACAGTATCTGGATGCAAATGTTCCAATAACTAACACAATTTTTGACATACTTTATACATAAATATATGTGTATTCAGGGTCCTAAATCCCTACAATACAAACCATAAATTTACAAATTATAGTAAAAATTTAGGTGATAAAATAATAAAATCAGTATATTTAACAAAAAAAAAAGTACCTTATGCTTTCCAGTACCTCAAGCTCAATGGCAATGATGAAAGTAAGTAATTAACTTACAGAGGTTAGTGTTGCCAACTTTCTGAATTCTGAAAACCAGACACTACCAGAGGAGTGCCAGAACCTCCCCCGTCCTGCCTCTTCCCCCATGCCCAACCCCCTGCTCTCCCCCTCAGTCCTCTGTCCTCACCCCTATCACACCCTAGCTGGGCTCCCTCTGCTCTTGTGCTGCCAGAGAACTGCAGCCCTTGACGGGGAGCCTGCCTACCCACAAGATGCAGGTAGGAGTCAGCCCTGGTTGAGCAGGGGCCTGGTGCAGGTTGATGACCTGGTGCTCCTCCCATCCCACCCCCTGTTCATCGTAACTGGACTTTTGGTATCCCATCAAGACACTACACGTCCCTTTTTGACTGGATTTTCTGGTAGAAAACTGGACATCTGGAAGCCTCAGTGGAGGTCGTGCTGTATTGTGCCTAGGTCTAGTCAACAAGTGTTGTGGGTTAGTTTTAGATTTCCAGTATTTTACACCTGTAAACTTCATCTGGTCTGGACAGTGATTGGAAAAAAGGCCAGTCAAAATCTGTTGGAAGCAGAAAGCTTTGTATAGTAGGTTTACTGTTGTGATGAGATCGGCTTCATTTTGAATCAATTACAATAGAAGCTTATGAAAAATATTTCTTGTATTAAATAGAGCTTTGTGATTCAGTTAATAAATCTGTCTAGATGGTTTGTTTTTTTTTAATGGCTGGTATAAACCCATAAAATAAACCAGAAGATAGAAAATACCCCACAAAAAGGCAGTGAATCTGTTCAAATATTTCAGACTTTATTAAACTTTTCAGGTATGGAAGAGCATAATGGTAGTAAGTGAATTGGTTTCAAGAAATGATGCATGTTTTAAAAATTAAATATTGTTTTTAATATTTTCAGCAAACTTCAAGATCTCTGAATTTCTGAAAGACTGCACGAAGAAGTCAAACATTCTGTTCCAACATACTGCAGAACTAATTTTAGATCGTTTCATACGGTTATGGATTTATTTTATTGTGTGTGAGATTATTCATATTTAAATGTCAATGCAAAAGACAAATTTTGTAAATAAATTTTACAGGAAAAAAATGTCACTGTTTAGTTTCTTAGAAGAATGAAGGATTCATAATATACTGTGTTTGAGTTAACTTGCAAGATTGAAAACTAGAAGTGGAGATGCAATTAAAAGAGATACTCAAACTGGGTATATTTTATATTTAAACATTAAGTACGTATTCAAAATTGTGTGCCTCTTCTGAGAATTTTGTTGTTTAACCTTGTGCTAGTCTTTAAGTCAGGATCTACTTCTGACACACAGATATAAATCTTTCTTGAGCAGTTTTGTATGAATTATTCTACACTTGATTTGATAGTTTAAAAATAAGTATGTGCCTTAAATATTTGCTTAGTCCCCTTTGGAACCAGCATAGAGTAGCCTGCACCTGATCTTCGCTATATTGCCGTGTTTGATGAAATCCAATGAAATATCAGTGAGGAGAAAAAGCACTGGCGATCAAAGGCTTCCTTTGGCATACACAGAAAGATTTGAGCTTGGCTACTAAAGAGTGTGACATAAAACATTTCCTCAGTGAAGTATTTTATGCCGTAGTGTCTGTACAGAATTAGAAATATCTTTGAAATGTAAATGTTAGAGGCATTTGGACAGACACTGAATCACATGATAGACAAAATTATTTGTGAGAGGCAGAATCTTCTTTGAAGAGCAGCTGCAAAAATATTTTAAACTATAGTAATTTTGACAGTTCTGCACTAACACCATTCTTGCACCTGATCCAATAAAGACACCTTGGAAACAAGCCAGGAACATTAAAGTATCTAACTGCTTGATCTTGTTTTGGTAGATACCAAGGACATAGGTTCTGGAGGCCAAATTTAGTAGCATTCTCTGAAATGCTTCCAGTCCCACATGCAGGGCCAGTTAGGCAGAACGGCAGAGGCTCAATGCATGGATGAGACAACGGTGTTGGGAAGAGGGATTTTGGTTTATTAGAAACTGAGGAACCTTTTGGGAAAAGAGGAGCCTGTACAGGAAGGACTTAAACCAAAGCGGAACCAGATTGCTGGAATGCAGAATTAAAAAGGTCATAGAGGACTTTTTAAACTAAGAACTACGGGAAAGCCAACAATTGTGGAAGAGCACAGAGTTTGGACAGAGACATCTCTTAGAGCAGTGGATCTCAATCTTTCTAGACTACCATACCCCTTTCAAGAGTGTGATTTGTCTGCGTACCCCAAGTTTCACCTCACTTAAACTACTTGCTTACAAAATCAGACATAAGAATACAAGTGTCACAGTGCAGTATTACTGAAAAATGGCTGACTTTCATTTAATTGTACTTACATTTCAGTGTGATACTTGAGCCTGTTTTTCCCTTATGAGTCTTGGCCGAAGCCAAAGCCCCACTGCTGCGGGCTGAACCATGTAACTTAGCTTTGTGGCGCCCCCTGGGGTGTGGCAGGCAACTGTCCTGCTTGCCATCCCCTAATGCCAGCCTTGCAATTCCCCCAAACCCATCCTGTAACCCCCTGGGGCACCAACCCCCATGTTGAGAAACACTGATCTGGATGAGTTGAGTACACCAGAGGTACACATATGCCTGGTTGAGAACCACTGCCTTAGAGTATCCCCTTTAATAAATCCTCCCTATATTCCAGTAAAGAGGAGAGGCAGAAACAGTCAAATGAAAGAGTCCCATTCAATTACGTCACATGAATGCAGACAACTAAATATTGACACATTTTGTGCTGATATACAAATGCTAGAAGTCTAAATGCTGAGATGGGTGAACCTAAGTGTCTAGTATTAAAGGAGGATATTCATACAACAAGCATCACAGAAACTCAGTGGAACACGCTTATACAGGGTACAAAATACAAAGGAATGACAGAGTAGGTTTCATTGGTAGGTAAGTGGCACTGTATGTGAAAGAAGGCATAGCCATATAGTAAAAATCTTATATGAATCAAACAGTACCATAGAATCTCTATGGACAGACGTTCCCTGCTTGAATAATAAGAGTATAGCAGTAGGAATACATTACAGACCACATGACCAGGATTGTGACAGTGACTGTGAAATGCTCCGGGAGAGTAGAGAGGCTACAAAAACGTACCTCAGGATGGGATGCAGAGATAAAATGTCTGGACACCACTAAGGACTGCTTCTTGGAGCAGCTAATCCTGGAATCCGCAAGAGGAGAGGCAATTCTTGAATTAGTCCTAAGTAGAGTACAGGATCTGGCCCAAGAGGTGAATATAGCTGAATCAGTAACAGCAACTATAATGTAATTAAATTTAACATCATTGTAGGGGGGGAAATACCAAAGAAACCCACCAGAGTAGCATTTAGCTTCAAAAAGGGGAATTACCAAAAAATGAGAGCTAGTTAAATGGAAATTAAAAGGAATAGGCACAAAGAGTGACATGTTAAATAGTTTCCATTAAACTTGCAGGCAACGTCAAAACAGGCTTGGGGCAGGACTACACTACTGCTTAAGTTGATCTAACTAACAGTTGCCTAGGAGTGTGAAAAAGACACACCCTCCTGAGCAATGCAAGCTACAGCAACCCAAGTGCTGTCCACACTGATGCGATGTCGGCCGAAGACATTCTCCCACCGACACAGCTTCTGCCTCTCACCGAGGTGAAGTAATTATGCTGATGGGAGAGTGCTCTCCTGTTGGCATAAACCATCTTCACCAGACCCAGTGCAGCTGCGCCAATGTATTGTTTCTAGTGTAGACTTGCCCTTGGACTGAATGTACACCTCAAAAAAACCAAACATCAGTAAGGGCCAAAAAAATGCCTCCATGGCTAGACTGCATAAAGAGGCAGACAGAGGCAAAAATGCATCCTTTAAAAATTGGAAGTCAAATCCTACTGAGAATAGAAAGGAGCCCAAACTCTGCCAAGTCAAGTGTAAAGGTACAATGATGGAGGCCAAAAAAGAATTTGAAGCGAGCAAAAAAAATTTAAGTACATGAGAAGAAGAAAGCCTGCCAATCAGTGGGGCACCTGGATGATCAAGGTGCCAAAAAAGCACTCATCCAAGACAAGGCTATTGCCAAAAAGCTAAATGAATTATGTGCACTGGTCTTCACTGCAGAGGATGTGAGGGAGATTCCCACACATAAACCATTTTTTTTTAGGTTACAAATCTGAGGACCTGTCCCAGATTGAGATGGCTATAGAGAAGATTTTGGAACAAATGCATATTTTAAACAGTAATAAGTAACTAGGACCAGATGGTATTCGCCTGAGTTCTGAAGGAACTCAAATATGAAACTGCAGAACTACTAATGGTATGCAACTGTTTGTATAAATAAGCCTCAGTACCAGATGACTGGAGGATAGTGAATGTCACGTGACACCGTTTTTAAGAAAAAGCTCCAGAGGTGATCTTGGCAATTACAGACTGGTAAACCTAACTGCTGTGCCAGGCAAAGTGGTTCACACAATAGTAAAAAACAGAAGTATCAGACCCAAAGATGGATACAATATGTTGGGGGAGGATCAACATGACTTTTGTAAAGGGAACTCATGCCTCACCAGTCTATTAGAATTCTTTGAGGGTGTCAACAACCACGTAGACAAGAGTGAAGCAGTTGATATAGGGTGTTTGGACCTTCAGAAAGCCTTTGACAAAGTTCCATACCAAAGGCTCTTCAGCAAAGTAAGCAGTCATGGGATAAGAGGGAAGATTCTTTCTTGGATCAATAACTGCCTGAAAGATAGGAAGTGAAGGATAGGAATCGTCAGTTTTCATAATGGAATGTGGTAAACAATGGGATCCCTCAAATCTGTATGGGGACCTGTGCCGTTAAACATATTCATAAATTATCTGGACAGAGAGGTAAACAGTAAGGTGGCAAGTCTGCAGTAGATAAAAAAATTACTCAAGATACTCAAATCCAAAGCTAACTAAAGAGTTACAAAGGGATCTCATACAACTGGATGGCTGGGCAGCAAAAAGACATGAAATTCAATGTTGATACATTGAAAAACATTCTAACTATACATACTAAATGACAGATTCTAAATTAGCTGTTACCACTCAAGGAAGGAATCTTGGAGTCATTGTGGCTAGTTCTCTGAAAACATCCACTCAATGTGCAGGAGCAGTCAAAAAAGCTAGCACAATGTTAGGAACCATTAGGAAAGGGAGAGATAGCAGATATAATTGCACTATATAAATCCAAGATACACCGACATCTTGAATACTACATGCAGTTCTGGTCTGCCTCTCCCAAAAAGATATATCAGAATTGGAAAAGATACAGAGAAAGGCAACAAAAGTGATTTAGGGGTATGGAACAGCTTCCATAGGAGAAGAGATTAAAAAGCATGGGACTGTTCAGTTTAGAAAAGATAAGGGGAATATAACAGAAGTCTATATAATGATGAATGATGTTGAGAAAGTAAATAGGGAAGTATTATATACCTCTTTACAGAACACTAGAACCAGGGTCCAATGAAATTAGGCTGCAAGTTTAAAACAAACATAAGGAACACATGCAATGCATAATCAACCTGTGGAACTTGTTTCCATGGAATGTTGTGAAAGCCAGAAGTATAACTGGGTTTAAAAAAAGACTTGGATTAAGGATAGGTCCATCAATGACTATTAGCCAAGATGGTCAGAAGTAGCAATCCTATACTCTGGGTGTCCCTAAATGTGTGACAGCTGTACACTAGGACTGGACAACAGGGGGTTGATCACTTGATAAATTGACCTATTCTGTTCCTTCCCTCTGAATCATTTGGCACTGGCCACTAGCAGAAGACAGGATACTAGGTTAGATGGATTGGTACTGGCCACTAGCAGAAGACAGGATACTAGGTTAGATGGATCATTGATCTGGCCCAGCATAGCCCTTCTTATGTTGCTCAACATATAAAAAAGAAATTAACCCTATAATTATTAAAGCTAGACCCACATTTAAAGTTGGAGGCTAAAAATAAAAAAGTTATAAATAACTTAAATGAAGTAACAAGGTTGTTCCCAGTAGAAAGCTGGGCAGTAATCAATATGCTTAATGTGCTGTGGATACTTGAAGTTTATGCATCATGAGAAAAACCTTCCATGTCTGAGTGGTGCTTCTTTCTAAGTCTCAGTCACTTTAACAAGCTATTTTCACTCAAAATTAACAAAGTCCTTCCAATGGAAAACAACTTTTTAAAAAAATAATTTGAAGAAATATTTCTTAAAAAAGGCTAGACTTTTCTCTTCCTCTTTGTGTAAACCTGAATAGCTCTTACCCACAGTGGCTTTTAACCTTGTTACTTATTTAACCATATTATTTTAAAGAGCCTCAGTGGGAAACTTCACACCTTAACTGAAAGCTTTGACCTTTTTTAAAAAAGAAAATGGAAGTTTAAAGAGACTCTGAAGGTTAACATGACACTGGGGCTTTAAGCTAGATGCCTCTGCAGGAGCTGGGGGAGAATGTATTGCTACCTTCAGAAATTCTTTGCTGTCCTGGAGAGATTTCCAACTGGTGGTAAGATGATTGCTACAGGCTGGGAACTGACTGGCTAAGCAGCAGTTCTGCAGAAAAGAACCAGGGGATTACAGTGGGTAAGAAGCTGGATATGAGTCAGCAGTGTGCCCTTGTTGTCAAGAAGGCTAACAGCATATTGGGCTGTATTAGTAGGAGCATTACCAGCAGATCGAGGGAAGTGATTATTCCCCTTCTATTTGGCAAGTGTGAGTATATGGCATAGTGTTTTGGGCCTCCACTTCAGAAAAGGGTTGCCGAAAATTGGAGCGAGTCCAGCGGAGGGCAATGAAAAGTGATTAGGGGCGGGGCAACATGATTTCTGAGAAAGCACACAGAGAATCCTGTGCAGCCTTATGACGGACAACGCTTTGGAGCGTGAGCTTCGGTGGGTGAATACACACTTCGTCTAAGTGGGTATTCACCACAGAAAGCTCACGCTCCAAAGCGTCTGTTAGTCTATAAGGTGCCACAGGATTCTCTGCTGCTTTTACAATCCGCACTAACACAGCTACCCCTCGACTACATGATTTTGAGGAGAGGCGAGAGGAAGCTGGGCTTGTTTAGTCTGCAGAAGACACAACGTGAGGGGGGATTGATAGCAGCCTTCAACTACTGAAGGGGGGCTTCAAAGTATGGGGTTGGCTGTTTTGGTGGTGCAGAATGACAGAACAAGCAGTCAAATGGTTCTCAAGTGACAAGTGCGGAAGGTTCTGGGTTGGATATTAGGTAAACATTTCACATAAGGGGTGGTGAAGACTGGGAAGGGTTACTAGGGAGGTGGTGGAATCTCCATCCTTAGGAGGCTTTTAGGCCTGGCTGGACAAAGCCTGACATGGGATGATTTTAAGTGGGTTGTCCTCTCTTAAGAGCAGGGGTTAGCTACTGATGACCTCCTGAGGTCCTATCCAACCCTGCTAGTTCTATGAAATCATTCAAGAGGTCTCTTTAACTGCTTACAACCAGGGCCCAACTTTAGATAGGAAGGTAAAAGCCACAACAGGGCGCATGTAATGAGTTCATGCCGCTGCACTTTGAGGGGGACTCGAAGCAGTAGAAAAAATTAGCAGCGCTCTCCCGTAATCAATCCCTGGCTGCACCTTGCCTGGCTGGGGAGAGGCCTGTGCCAGTCAGGCCTGGGCCGTGCTGAGGGTGGAATAGAACCCAGGCACCGGTTCCTGCGGCTGGGCCGGCCCCTATGAGGCGGGAGCAGGCAGAACGGCGGCCCGCATTGTTTTGCGCCTGTACTTCCACTGGAGACCAGCGAGGGTCCGGCCGGGGCAGGCGGGCCAGACAGCGGCGATGGCGGCGCGGGGCGCTCCGAGCCTGAGGAGCTGGCATCACGCCGAGGAGGTGGAAGCGCTGAAGGGCGCGCTTCGCGCGACGAGGGTTCCGGGGAGACTAGCTGGCGGAGTACGCGGCGAGCTGGCACGACCCGCGAGCGCAGGCGGCGTAACGCAAGGAAGGGAGGTGAAGGCGCGTGGAGCGGGAGCGCGGGGTGGAGGTGCGCTTCGTGCACCCGGCGCCGGGCTACGTGCTGCGGACCAGCCAGGGGGGCGCCCAGCGCTGCTACCTCAACGTCTGCAGCAACCCGCTGCTGGGCCGGCCCCAGGCCCGCCAAGAGCCCCGCGGCCACCGCTGGGCCCTGCCCTACAGCCTGGCCCCCGGCCGCGAGGAGCTGGGCCGCGCCGGCCGCCGGCGCCTGGTCTACGACGTGGTCTTCCACCCGGAGACGCTGCGCCTGGCCGCCCGCAGCGCCCGCTTCAGGCGCATGGTGAGCGACACGGCGCTGGAGGCGGTGCAGAGCCGCTTCGGGGTGCAGCTGGACCGGGCCAACGCCGTCCCGCTGCGGGGCACCGCCTACAAGGGGGTCCCGCAGGCCTCAGTCATCCGCACTCCGCTGCCAGGGGACGCCCCGCCGCGGGCCGAGGAGCCCGACTCCCCGCTGCCCCCGTTCCCTTCCCCCTACTCCTACCCCGCCAGCAGCGCCCAGCAGCAGCCGTCGGCCCCCGCCGCGCCGCCCGGCCCCCAGCGGGGTGAGGGGGCTCGGCCGCCGTCCCCCACCACGCCCCGCTGGAGCCTGCGGCACCGCTCGTACGTGGACCTGCAGGACTATCGCTGCTGCCGGGACTCGGCGCCCAGCCCGGTGCCCCGGGAGCTGGTGGTGACCATCGAGCTGCCGCTGCTGAGCTCCGCCGGCCAGGCCGCCTTGGAGATCCGGGGGCGGGAGCTGCGCCTGGACTCGCAGCGGCCCGCCTACCGCCTCCGCCTCCGCCTGCCCTACGCGGTGGACGAGAACCGCGGCCAGGCCACCTTCAACAAGGCCAAGCGGCAGCTGCTGGTCACGCTGCCCGTCCTGCCTCCGCCCGGCCCGAGCCTCGCGGCCCCCGCAGAGCCCAGCGGAACGAGCCCGGAGGAGCCAGAGGCCGGCCTTGCTACGGGCCAGGAGCAGCGGGAAGAGGCAGGCCCGGCAGCCGGAGAGGAGGAGCTCGGGCTGCCTCCAACTGAGCAAGCGTGCGCGCCAGGCGGTAGCGGCCGGGCCCCCAGCAGCCTGACTCCTCCCGGGAGGCCGGTGTGCCCCGGCAGCATGGATCTTACCTCGTGCACCGCCACCAGCAGCGAGGCGGGTCCTCCCCTGGCACCCAGTAACGGCACAGATCTTCCCACCTGTCCCAGCAACAGCCTGTGCCCTGCAGTGCCCACCAAGTGCCTTAGCCGCAGCGGCTTCCCAGACCTTCCTGCGGCCCCCAGCATCTTGGCTCCTCCGGTTTGTCCCCGCTTCCAGTGCAGCCAAGACGAAGAATCTCTGACCCTGCTCTTGCAGGTGCCAAACATCCAGCCAGACAGTTTGAAGGGGGAAGTCGGCACAAATCACTATAGAGTCGGTTTCTGTTCCAAGGACGCTGCTTCCTACTCCTTCCTCTTACAGTTTCCTCTTGAAAACAAGCTGACCCCCCCAGAGACTGGTATTAATGTCTCCCCCAACAACGCTGTAATAGGACTAGCCAAATCTCCTGAGAGTGCTGGACTTTGGGGGAAGATGTACTTCGGTGTGAACAGCAACACTCTGCAGGTAAATTACCTTTAAAATGACATATCCAATATATAATGCTCCTGAAATAATCTTAAATTTAGATATGCTTTGTGGAAGGTCATAACTTAATCTGTTTGTTTGTTTGTTTATTTAAAGATTGGCTCAAGTAATAGTTAATGGAATATAAAGATTTTCACTTCTAGGCCACTAGTTCAGGTTTAAACTAGGTGAGTAGTGCCTCAAGTCCATGACCATCTGACAGCTGTTCAGTGGCCTGTGTAAATTGAACCACTACATTTGATGGCCCTATTATGATTCTTGGTGGGCGACTGTCCACATGGCTTAAGAAGCTCAGCAAGGCTCAGGATTGAATGGGGTGGAGTGAAAACTGAGCTAGAAGAGCGAGATCTGGGAAAGGTAACCCAGGATCCCTGAAGGCACTGACCAAAATCCAAGGAATGCTCAAAAGTGAGGTGGACTCTGAGGGAGAGAACTGCCTACACATTTATGATTTTTCAACAGCTCTGGCATATCCCTAGTGCTGAGTAAAGTGAAGGTGGGTAGGCAGAACTGTGTGAGGGAAGCTTGGTCTAACGTACCTGTTTTGTGGTTAAATAATTGTCTTTAATTTCTAGGGCTGTAAAGCTATCATATTCCACAAGCACTAAATTCACATGAAAAGTAGCGTATGTATGTGCACGCACATACAATTATTTTGAAATGAAAGTGTGTGAATACAGTATACACCAGTGGTTCTGAACCAGGGGTACTGAGAGGTCTTCAGGGGGTACATCAATTCATGTAGATATTTGCCTCATTTTACAACAGGCTACATAAAAAGCCCTAGTGAAGTCAATGCAAACTAAAATTTCATTCAGACAATAACTAGTTTATACTGTCCTATATACTATACACTGAAATGTAAGTACAATATTTATATTCCAGCTGATTTATTTTATAATTGTATGTAAAAATAAGAAAGCAATTTTTCAGCAATAGGGTACTGTGACATTTTTCTATTTTTGTCTGATTTTGTAAGCAAGTAGTTTTTAAGTGAGGTGAAACGGGGGGATACTCAAGACAAATCAGACTCCTCAAAGGGGTACAGTAGTCTGGAAAGGTTGAGAGTCATTGGTATACACATCCGAGTTCAAGATAGCTATATACCGCTATAACTACTGAAAGAAGACTGCTAAAACAAGCATATTAACATAAAAAGCAGCTTTAAATTTTAAAAAGTCATTGATTGCCATCTTGAATTAGAGCTCCTGTAATGTCCTGTGAGCAATCTAGATGTGATTGCTCACTTAATTTTTTCCTTATTCCCTGGGCCATGGACATTCCACATGACTTTTTCTCAGTAGTCATCTAGAAATGTCTATCTCCAACATATGGAAATACTCAAAACTGTTTTTCTTCAATGGTGAAGAGCATTCACAGGGATTTCCATGATAAAGAACTGGACTTCCCTGCACATAGAGCACTTAAAACAAACTTTCCATGTATAAGGACCCAAGAAAATGGAATCCTGGACTAATTATTCAAGCCTGGAATTTTGGGTTCAACTTCACTGTGTTCTAGAACTATGAAATCCTTTACAACTTGGAACTCACATTGTGAGATCCCCATTTTTAAAGCTGACTGGTATCTTCAGTATATTCGCTGGGCTGAGGGCCTGGAGTATGGAAAATTTCTTGCCAAAATCTGAGGATTGCAATATATTATATGACCCTTTCAGGAATTCTGGGACTATTTAATTTTTTTTTTTATTTTTTTTTTACTCAGTATATAAAGAGACAAGGTTTTGAAATTTGACGTCTAATTTTGCATGCCTACATGAAAGCCACCTTATATCACTGTGGGAGAAGTTGCTGGTGAAAGGAGTGGGTGAGAGAGAGTATTGTGGGACGGGAGTGGGATTAAAAAGTATTCCCCCACAGGGCTCTGATTTAAGGTCCTGTCCCTCAAGGCCTCTCCAAAATCCCCTCCCAGGCTGTTTGCCTAGATTTACCTAACAGCAGATCCAGATCTCTCCCACTGTTACTTATATTCCAGTCTACATCTCCTGTGTTCACACTGAATTACATTCTCCAGAATGTTGTCCTAGGCTGAACCAGGAACAGGGCTATAGGTAAATCCTGACTCCCCTCTTAAACGGGTAGCTTGCCTCTTGGCATTAGCCTATAGAATGAAATACTTAATTCTTAACAGAACTAGAAATCAGGTTTGGTCTTGTTGGATGAATCAAGAATATATTCTGCCTTCAGTAATGTTTAAACTATATTCAGAAATGGGAAGCAGATTCAGAGAGGCAGTTAATTTAGGCAGATCAGCCACCTGCAGCTTTTGGGGCAAAAGTGCCTTATTTCGTTTAATTAGAGAAATGTTGGTTAAAGTACTAACTGAAATGTATTTAACTTCCTCCAGGTTAAGAATAAGAAACATCAGGTATTCTTCAGAGTGCTGAGGAGGCTATGCTCATAGGGGTATATACTTTTATCATTGGTGGTTGTGCTCTAAAATCATCTTTGGGGGAAAAGTTACTGAATACTTAAAATCCTAAAGCCTGACCTCCCTTTAGACATTGTCTTTAGGTTTATTCCATAACATGCTAGGAATAAGATTACACAGGGAATTGTGCTCTCTCTCTCTTTTGTGGTCTATATATAGTATCACCTGTAAATGCAATAATCCCCTTACTCTTAAATCTTCTGTTTATGGGATGTGGTGGTGCTGGAAAAAAATATTGAACTTTTTCCAAAGATAGTGTAGTAATGAAAAAAGTATCTGGTACTTTTTCATCACTGAAGGACACAATCCTCTGTACCAAAAACCCAAGGTCAAACAAACTTGATTATGATGTGTGTTGGGACTTCAACTCATGAGCTGTGGTCACAAGAATGTCCACTTTATGACTGTTCTTATTTAAGATTATAATTTACCATGCTGGGAAGTGACTTAAACTTGGGCCTGTGGACTGGTTACAGAGATACACCCTATTTTCTCAGTAATTTTAGACATGCTGTGTTAGTTCATGGTTAGATCTTATAGTAGATAATGACAAGTTTTATTGTTTGTGAGAAGTTACTTAAGGCATATGTCTGAAAGAACATTGTGCAGGGGTAGGAGAGCTCTCTTAGATCCTTGTATCAACAATGACATGCCTGTGGAGTACATTTTACATCTGTGTGCAACCAAGTATACCAGAAGGATTGTGGATTGACTGTTACCCTATACAGCTGGACCTCCTCATGAATTGAGTCTAAGGGTATGTCTACACTTACAGTTTTTGCGCTGTAAGTTTCACCGGTGATAGAGAACTGGTGAAAATAAAACATTGGTTTGTGTACTCATCCACTTCCAGAGGCATCGGGGAGTGTTTACACTACCAGCACTTCCATTGCGGATGAGAGCAGCGCTGTAGGGCAGCTATCCCACAGTGCAGCTCTCTCAGTAGGTCTTGTGGGAAGAGGGGGTGAGGGGAAGGCGTTTTGAGTCCCTTCTCAGTGTCCTGTGCTGCCCTGTTTCATGTCTCAGGAGCCCCATTACTTTCTTGTCTCTTCTATGGCATTTTTTTTAAAACCTCCTGCTGTCGGGCTGCTTTCTCCACCATATCTACAAACAAAGGGCAAGAGAGCTTCAGACTTCCCATGGCTTACAGACATCGGGACACCCGTGTGTCAGAGCAGTGGAGATGCTGGCCAGAGTGGTCGCTTTTGGAACTGTGGGATATCCTCTGGAGGCTAAAAGGTGTTTACACTGCTAGAACGAGTCTTCACTTTCACACATAGGTGTGCACAGCACATTTCATTAGGGTGTGCACCCAGGGAGCCCTGCCCTCGTCCCGCCACTGCCATGCCCTAGCCCTGCCCTGCCCCCATCCAATCCCTCCTACTTCCTGCTCCCTGACTGCCCCCCTCATAACATCCAACCCCCTTGTCCCCTGACTACCCTCTCCTGGAAACCCTGCCCCGAACTGCCCCCCAGGACCCTACCCCCTATCTAAGCCTCCCGGCTTCTAGTCCCCTGACTGCCTCGACTTTTATCCCCATCCCTACCCCCAGCCAGACCCCCGGGACTCCCAGCCTATCCAACCGCTCCCCACCCTCTGACAGGACCCCCAGACCTCCGACCTCATCCACACCCCCCCTCCCCTCTCCCCAACCCTCTCCCACACCCCTGCCTCCTGAACATGCCCCCCCCCAGCCACTCTGACTCCATCCAACCCACCCCACCCCTTGCCCCTCGACCTGTTGCCCAGAGTGTCATCTCGATCAGATGCTTACCGCTTCGTGCTGCTGCTCCTCTCCTTCGCTTGGCTCCTATTCATCCCCCGCCCTTGCCCCCTCTGTTGCCCCCAGCTCTGCCCGCACCCCACGCTGCACACCCGCAGACCCGAAGGATACCCCACTGACCACAGAGTCGCTAGTCCAACCCCGATCACGCCTCATCAGTGCAGCCCGACCCCAGCCGTCCTTATTGCCGTATGATACAATAATACGTTCCTTAGTCTAGCTCTAACTCGGCACATGACTAATCCCCTACGCCCTACCCCCCCCCCCCCCCCCCACGCCAACCCCCTGGCCCTCCGCCTCTCAGCTCACTCGCCGGACCTCACTCCACCCCGCCCCCCTCCCGCCCCCCTGGACCTACTCCACCCCCACTCGCCCTCCAGCATCCACATCTCTCTAAGCACAGGTCCACCACAAGTTACACATACAACTCCCCCTACGAACCCGTAATTGACGTGGGCAACCCTCTACGTAATAAGGTGCGCCTCTCACCTTGCTAATGTTGTGAACAACACCAACTCTGATCCACATCTTTACCCTTCCTGCCTCTGTCTTGGCCGAATGGGAGCCTGTTCTTGAGTCGCTGTGTGGAATTGCAAGTATGGTGAATGTCCTACGTATTAACTAGTAGTTTCAATAACCTTTAGATATAGGATATTCCTGCAGCATCAGCCCTGCTATGTCAGCTTTCTGTGAGCAGAGCCTGCTCTTCTGCTCACAGTGCTTCCACTTGCTTTTATGTTAGAAGTCATTGACCATACTCTTAGTTCAGAGCCTTAGCCTCATACAGATCAGGGCCTACATTGTATGTCTCAGAGCCTATTTCAGCTCTCGTTACTATATCTGCGATTACCCTCCAGAGACCCCCACACATACCCCCCCCCCGGACCCAGTCTGCTCGCCTGACCCTATCGCTCCACATGACAACCTGGGACCCCCTTGGGGCCCCGTCCAACCCCCCCCCCGCCTAAACTGCCCCCCAGAGCCCCGCATCGCTAACCACCCTCTGGGATCCACCGCCTATCCAACCCCCCTGCCTCCTGTTCTGACGCCCACCCCTTCTCCAAACCGCCCCCCCGACCCTCTTACCATGAGGCTTCTAGCAGCATTCTCTGCTTGGCGCAGAGCCAGACACACTGCCCCATGGGAGTGGGCAGCTCCACCCCCCAGAATGCGGTGTGCACGGCGGCATGGCTCCAGAGGAGCGGGGAGCGTGTCTGCCTCCCCGCGGAGCCAAATACTGCCCATGAGAACGTGCAGCCCTGGTACCCAGAGCGCTGTGCACGCGGCAGCATGGCTCCAGGGGAAGCGGGGAGGTGGGGTAGGGGCCGGTGGCTTGCTGCGCTCGTCTGGGCGCTCCGGCCCACGAGTGCAGACCCCACGGCTTGCCACACCAGGAGAGTGGGGCCATTTTCCCATCCCTGCATTAGGGTGTGCCTGGGCATGCCCGGCACACACACGCCTATGTTTTCATAGCAGCGCAAAAAGAACAGTGGTAAGAGCTGTATGTCTCTCGTGAAGGTGGTTTTCTTTCTGCGGTGGAACTTTTGAGTTTCATCACAAAAAGTCATTAACAAGTGTAGACGCTCCCACAGTTTTAGTGCAAAAAAGGGACTTTTTATGCTTTAAATTGTGAGTGTAGACATACCCTAAGATAAAGCAAGCATTTTTCCCTTGCTCCTCATATGCTTTGTCATAAACAGATGGTTAAGGGTTAATGCCTCTTTTACCTGTAAAACGTTAAAAAGTTCACCTAGCCTAGCTAACACCTGACCAGAGAAACCAATGGGGGAACAAGATGTTTCAAAAGGAAGGAGGGAAGTTTTTCCTTTGTTTAGAGTTTCAGTTTCAGCCAGAGTGAAAAAGATCAATCAAGGAACCAGCCTCTTATCAGAGTACTAAGTTTTAGAAAGGAATAAATAGGTTTATGTTTATTTCTTTGTAACCTGTTGTATGCAATTAGAGGTAGAATCAAATTGGGTGTTTGGGTATTTTTTTGTGTAACTAAATTTGTACCCAGGGGAGAACATGCTCTGTGTTTTTGAATCTGTTGTCTGTGAGAGTAGCTGGTATGCTAATCTCTCCCAGAGGGTTTTCTTTTACCATTCTTTTCTTTAATTAAAAGCCTTTTTCTTAATACTTGATTGATTTTTTCCTTGTTTTAAGATCCAAGGGATTTGGATCTGTGTTCACCAGGGAATTGGTGAAGTCTCTCAAAACTACCCAGGGAAAAATGTAGTGCTTGGGGGATGGTGGCAGCGATACCAAATCTAAGCTGGTAATTAAGCTTAGACGTATCCATGCAGGTCCCCACATCTGTACCCTAAAGTTCAGAGTGGGGAAGGAACCTTGACATGGTGAGTAGCGGTGAGGGATTTTTTAGGAACCAAAAGCCAGATTTTTTTTTCCTGCTTTGACATGCTGGGAAGCAGTGAAGGAAAGATACCCTGAAGGCAAACAGATAAAGGTTTTTCTAACAAGGCTTTGTTAGAAAGGATTTCCAGCTGGGCTTAGCTGAAGGGTAATTAACAGTTTACAAAAGACAAGTTACAAACCAGTTTTTCTGGTTTCTTCTCATTCTGAGAAGTCCAGTTAAAAGCTGTGGGGTTTTTTTTTTTTTTTTTTTTGCCTCCCAAACCAATTTAGCTCAGGCAGAGCAGGGAAAAATGTCAGGCAAAGAGAAAAAAAAACCATACAAACAACAACTAAGAATTAGCCAAATCCCAGGCTGAGGAGAGCCAAAAGAACATGACAGACGATGGCAGAAAAGGCTGCTCACAAAAGAGAATGAGGAGAAAGAAAAAGAGAGAGAAAGAGAGAGAAAGCCAAGAGGCTGACCAGGAGGGCTATGGAGATCAAGAGGAGGCCCATCAAGCATTGCCTGGAATTAGCAAGGCGCTAAGCAGGAGTTACCACCCAATCTTCTCCAGTATGTTTCCCATCCAGAAAATTCCCACTACCAAGGCAGGTGGATGATACTCGAGCCTTCTTAGAAAATGCGAAGGGTCTGCTGGGTACAGCTTCCCTACAAGACCACTAACATGATAGAGCTGAGGCCACAGCTCGGTGGACCCTTAGCAGAGGTGGCGCCTGAAATGCCTAAGGAACACATGAATGATTATAAACTTTTTCAAACCAAGGCCAGAATCAGAATGGGGCTAACCTCTGAGCATGCCTGTCGGCGGTTCAGAGCCCTAAGGTGGAAACCAGATGTGTCATTTACCCAACACGCCTACCACATTGGAAAGAATTGGGATGCCTAGATATCAGGAGCAAGTGCTAACTCTCTGGAAGAGCTGTTTTTCCTAATGCAAATGGTGCAGTTCTTAGAGGGTGTTCCTAAGGAAATAGAAAGGTACATCCTAGATGAAAAGCCCAAAACTGTAACCAAGGAGGGGGAGATTGGAGCCAGATGGATGGAAGTGGCAGAAAAGAAAAAAACTACTAGCAGTTGGAGCGAATATCAGAGGGGGCAAACTGAAACTAAATCCTATCACCGGGGCAACCCAAGGCCTCACCTACAACCCAAGGAAAGCCCCAAACACCTTATTGTCCCACCTCACCAGTCTCCAGCAACCCACCTCGGCCCAGTGACCAGTCAGCTAGGTGATGTTTTAAATGTAATGAACTGGGACACACAAAGGCTCACTGCCCCAAGAACCCCAACCGACTACAGTTTATTACACCGCAGTCACACCAAAGATCCCCAGGCACAGATGCCTCTCAAATACCCTCAGAGTGAAGGGAAACCTTGAGAGTGGGCAGAAAGGTTATCGCATGGAGAGACACTGGGGCATAAGTGTCAGCTATCCACCAATCCTTAGTGGACCCCAAATTCATCAACCCAGAGGCTCAAGTGACAATTCACCCGTTCATGTCAAAATCTGTAAACTTGCCTACAGCTGAGTTGCCTGTCCAGTACAAGGGCTGGTGAGGAATGTGGACTTTTGCAGTCTATGACAATTATCCCATCCCCATGCTACTGGGGGAAGACTTGGCCAAACATGTGAAGCTGGCCAAGAGGGTGGGAATGGTCACACACAGCCAAGCCAAGCAAGCTTCCACACCCATCCCTGTTCCTGAGCCGTCCACAAGGGCCCCATCTGTGTAACCAGAGACCCAGACAGAGGCGGTGGAACCGGATCTTTTACCCATGAATGCTACAGCCATAGTGAATCCAGTCCCAGAACCGGAACTGGCAAAGCAATCAGCACCAGAACCATTGCCAGCACTGACTCCAGCGCTTGCAAACCCATCTACAGCTCCAACACCAGAGGGCCTGAACTGGAAGAAGCAGCAGACAACTCTACCCAAGAGGCTCAGCCAGAGCCTGAAGTATCACGTAGTGCACCAGCAGAGAGCGGTTCACAATCAGCGAAAACTACCCCATCACCTACATCACTTCCACAGGGACCAAGCCCAAGTCTACAGTCTAAAGAGGAACTGAGGTCTCCAGCATCAAGGGAACAGTTCCAGGCTGAGCAGGAAGCAGATGACAGCCTTCAGAAAGCTTGGGTGGCGGCACGGAGCACCCCACCACCTCTCAGCTCTTATAACCGATCCCTGTTTGTTGTAGAACAAGGACTTTTATACAAGGAGACTCTTTCTGGTGGACACCAGGAAAGACTCGGCATCCTCAAGAAGTTGGTAGTTCCAATAAGTACCGGGTAAAGCTCTTGGCTTATCCATGATCATACCCAGTGGTCATTACCGGTGAACAGAACCAAGGACCGTTTGGAATCTTTCCAGCTGGGAGGAATGGGCAAGGACGCTTGCTATTATGTCCGGTCTTGTGAGGTGTGCCAAGAGTGGGAAGCCCCAAGACAGGTCAAAGCCCTCATTCAGTTCACTCATACATTAAGGTCCCATTTCAGCGAGTAGCTGTGGATATTCTGATCCTTTCCAAAAAGAACCCCCAGAGGAAAGCAATACATACTGACTTTCATGATTTGCTACCTGATGGCCGAAGCATACCTCTAAGCAACACCGAGTGGCAAAACTGTGTTGCCAGGCCTTAGCAGACATTTTGCCAGGGTAGGTTGGCCTTCCGACATCCTTCAGATTCGGAATAATTTCCTGGCAGAGACCATGAAAAACCTGTGGGAAAGCTCATGGGTGAAATCACTTGGTTGCACCACCTTAACCACATCAACTAATGGGCCTGGTGGAGAGGTTTAATGAACTTTGGGCATGATCCGTAAATTTTAAATGAACATTCCAGTGAATTGAGACAAGTGTTGCATGCTTGCTTTTTTGCCTACAGGCTGTACCCATCCCAGTTAGGGTTGTCACATTCGACACTTTGTATGGGCATGAGGTTAAGGGGCCATTACAGTTGGTGAAGGCAGCAATGGAGGGGTTTTATGACTTACTTCATGGAACTCATTCTAGACTTTGTAAGCACCTAAAGAAACCCTCCGACACTCTTTAGCCCGTGCTAAAGAAACACCTAAGAGCCTCAGAAAGAGCAAAAGGCCTGGTATGAATAAACGTACAGAGATGTGTCCTTCAAAGAGGGACAGTTATGGTCTTAAAGGCGCTACAGGCCCATAAGATGGAAAGCGGGCATAGGAAAGGGCTATCATGGTCCCACAGACGCCTGGGGCTGTTAACTATCTCATAGCATTCCCCACCTCAACCCTAAAGCTTAAAGGTGTACATGTTATTCTCAAAGCCCTTTTATTCCAGATAATTAAGTTTGTCAGTTTACAGCCCAGGGGAGAGAATGATGCTGAGTGGCCTGAAGAGTTCTACTATGAAGGAAAAAGTGACAGTGCGGTGATGAGTAACTCTCCGCACCTTGACGTCTGCAGCGATAGGCAGATCAAGGAGTTGTGCACGTCTTTGACACCAATGTTCTCAAGCCACCCCAGGAATGGCCCGAACGGGCATACCCACTTCCATTGACACATTAATGCTTACCAATTAGAACCCACCCTAACTGGTGTCTCCTCATGCAAGCGCTATATATCGGAGATCCAAAGCAGTGCTATACAGATGGGTATACATCTGCCCCTCTAACAGTGTATGGGCATCCCAGTGCTTTCAGTTCCAACCAGATGGAAAATACTCTTTGCGTGGACTACTTAAGTTAAATGCGTAATCGTCGCCGACAACTATCTAATGCAGCCACCGATGAGCTATTGGAGAAATTGGGATAGGCCCAGTTCATCTGCATATTAGACTTAACCAAGGGTACTAAGCACAGTACCGCTAGAGAACCCGCAAGGAAGCGTCAGCCTTCATCACCCATGCAGGGTTGTATGAATTTATGTTTCCCTTCGGGTGCGACATGCACCGCCACTCCAAAGACTGTAGATGGTCTCCTAGCAGGATTGGGAGATCTGCAGTTGCCTGCCTCGATGATGTGCCATTTTTCTGATCATGGGCAAACAGGGAAAGTCTTTGAGCGTTCAGGCAGGCCAGGACTAAGTGTTAAGCTAAAAGTGTCAAATAGCAAAAACAGATGACTTACCTTTGGACACCAACGTGGGGGGTCAAAGAAAGATAAATCCTCTACAGGCCAAGGTGGATGCTATCAAAAGTGCCTGTCCCAAAGTCAAGAGAAACAGGTCCAGTCCTTCTAAGCGCATCTTCCGGGCCGGAATTTACATGGCGATTTATACACAGTACGCCAAATCGCTGCCCCACTAACGAGACCTGACAGAATGAAAGCCAAACGCAGTTCATGGACTTGATAAGTGTCGGAAGGCCTTAACCAGCTAGGTGACACTCATGTCTGACCCTGTGTAAGGGCCAGACTTTGGACAAACATTCCTAGTTAACACAGATGCATCTGAGCGTGGTTGTTAGGAGCAGGTTTTTAACGCATGGAGGACGATCAAGAATTCCATCCTGTCGGGTTTCGCAGCAAGAAACTGTCTGAGAGGGAAACCACTAGTCATCAGTAAAAAAGAATGCTGCGCCATTGCGTACGCCCTGGAAAAGTATGCCCTACGTTCCGGGAATGGCGTTTCCAGCTACAAACCGACCCATGCTGCACTGAAGTGGCTTCACACTGCCAAGGGAAACAATAAAAAATTCTTCTTCGATGGAGTTTAGCTCTCCAGATTTTGATTTGAAATTTAACACATTTCAGGGCTTCTAAACAGGAACTGATCACTCTCCCGTGAAAGTTTCCATAGTTAATGTTAAATTGTCCTTAAAATGTGAAAAATCATGTAGTTTTACATAATAGTAGTATATTAAGGTGCATGTCTTTTTATTATTGTTTATTCAAAGTTCTAGGAAGAATCACCGCCAGTGTGGTTCACGCGGGGGGCGCGTCATAACAGATGGTTAAGGTTATGCTCTTTTACCTGTAAAGGTTAAAAAGTTCACCTGCCTAGCTAACACCTGACCAGAGGACCTATGAGGGACAAGATGCTTCAAAAGGAAGGAGGGAAGTTTTTCCTTTATTTAGAGTTTCAGTTTTCAGCCAGAGTGAAAAGATCAGGAACCAGCGCTCTTATCAGAGTACTAATTTAGAAAGGAAAATAGGTTTATGTTTATATCTTTGTAACCTGTTGTATGCAATTAGAGTAGAATCAATTGGGTGTTTGGGTATTTTTTTTGTGTAACTAAATTTGTGCCCGGGAACATCCTCTGTGTTTGGAACTCTGTTGTCTGTGAGAATAGCTGGTATGCTAATATCTCCCAGAGGGTTTTATTTTACCTTTCTTTTCTTTAATTAAAAGCCTTTTTCTTAATACCTGATTGATTTTTCCTTGTTTTTAGATCCAAGGAGATTGGATCTGTGTTCACCAGGGAATTGGTGAAGTCCCTCAAAACTACCCAGGGAAAAATGTAGTGCTTGGGGGATGGTGGCAGCGATACCAAATCTAAGCTGGTAATTAAGCTTAGAAGTGTCCATGCAGGTCCCCACATCTGTACCCTAAGGTTCAGAGTGGGGAGGGAACCTTGACATGCTTATATTAGTTTTGTAGGAGTTGGACATATGAAATTTATAGTCTTACCTAACTGCATATATTAATGCTTCCTTGTTGTAAGTCTGACTGGCCCCTTTGTAATAAAGTAATCAATTCTGTATATAATACTGTAACAGCTGTAACTTCTACCTAGTATTATCGTAAGCACATGCGTGGATATGTACTTCAGAAATGTTGTATTTTCTAACATCTAAACTCCTATCTTTTTTGGTGATAAGGCACATTGTAGGGAAAATCCTATTTTGTTAAAGGTAAATGTCCTCCACAGTTGTCTGTCACAGAGGTGTTGACAAGAGAGGCCATGGGAACTTTTTATATAGTCTGTCATTTAAATGTTTTAAAAGGAACCCTCAAGACTGAAAGTCCCTAAAATAGCCAATCTCACAATCTCTTTAAAAATATCATTATTTTTTTTAAATTTTAAGTGTCAGAAAAAATGTTTATCATCAACCTTTCCAAAATCAGGGCTGCATTATGGATACAAGTGTGGTAATCCACTATATATGAACCCACAGGGCTGTGTTCTGAAGTGCAGGGTTCATGTATATTTAAAGCCCTTTCCAACTTCCAAGAACAAAGCTGTCCATGAGAGCTGAGGGGATGTCACAGTGCGCCCAGAAAATCTGCTTCCCTGCAAACCAAAACAAAGCTAGTGGATCTTGCTGTTTTTATTTATGAAAGTAGTGGTAGCCTATCTTCAGTGCTGGACAAAATTTTTCCTATTATTTCAAAGCAATTTTGAATGTGACTACAAGTCTTCCTTGAAAATTTTGTCTTTGTTGATATAGTTGTTTGCAGTTTTTGTAGAGTACTAACTTTCCTGTCTAAAAAAAGAGTTCACCTAGTCCTAATCACAGTATATTACTTATTACAAGAGGATGCTAGAAACTAACTTTCAAGATTACTCCTGTGTTTTATTTTGGGGTCAATTAATTCTGTACTGAAGATTTCGAGACACTTAGCAAATTTTTAGCAGGTCACAGAAGGGAAAAAAAGAGAACTTCATTGCTTGGTTTTGAAGTATTATCTTCCCTAAACTCTTACTCATATAAAGCAAACTGAATAACCATTGTTAGGTGCATTATGGGACTGGACTAGATGATCTCTCGAGGTCCCTTCAAGTCCTGTGATTCAATGCTCCTATTAAAAAGAACAGGAGTACTTGTGGCACCTTAGAGACTAACAAATTTATTTGAGCATAAGCTTTCATGGGCTAAAACCCACTTCATCGGATGCATAGAATGGAACACACAATATATTTATACATAGAGAGAACATGAAAAGGTGGGAGTAGCCATACCAACTGTAAGAGGCCAATGAATTGAGTGCTCATGTTGTATGTAATCAAGAGGAGACTTCAACAGAAACCATAGATGTCTACAGTTTGTTCCTCAGCAAGAACAACCAACAGAGCAAACTCTACAGATGGCAGATGCAGTACAAGATGATGAGGGCTCAAGGATTCCAGACAGCCAGTCATTGTAACTAATGGCCAACCAAATGACCAAGCTGTTATGCAGCCAGATCATGTAATTGGAAAACCAGTACCATTCAGAGACACTTAACAGACAAAGACAGCGTAATAGCATAAATACTGTAAACGGTAGGAATGTAGAACTTAAAGGGGGAGATGTAACAGAATGCTAAAGTTTATTATATTGTTCTGCCACTAGGTGGCACTGTGTGAAATACCATCTTTAAGCTAATGTCAGTCATCGCAGACAAAGCATTAAAGGATCTTATGATACACACTAGATGTGTTTGGCTCGCTGAGAAGCAAGCTGGGAAGTTAGTCCATGTCTGGTACAGGAGCATGACAGGGATATCAATGGCTAAGCCCTTTCTACAAAACATAATCACTGTTACTACCATTGGTGGTGGATGCTGCTAGTGTAAACAAGCCCTCTACTGTATTCTCTTCATGAATAACCTCTCTCCACCCTCCCTATCTGTCCTGCTGTCTGTGTACATTAATTGAATTGTAAACTCTTTGGGCAGAAAATGGGTTTAATTCAATACTTTGTAAATTGGCAGTATATACATGATCTCCAAAGTTTCATTTAATGTTGTATGACTATGGAACTGTTTCATGCTCCCAATTATAGCTTCTTTTAACAATCAAAATTATATCTTTGAGAGCCCAGACACAGTTGGATGTGAGAGCTGAAAATATTCAGAATTGTCTGATTGCATCTAAGATCAACAGGACTTCCTTGATGGCTGGACTTTTCTGGTATTCTAGCTCTTATTAGGTTGATGAAATGAGGGAGTGAAAAAGGGAATGAGGGATTTAAGTGTGTATATGAAACCAATCCAAGTAATTGAGAATCTTGGAAAAAGGGGTTTAATCTTTTTCCAACTACACCGCTACCTCGATATAAGGCCACCCGATATAACATGAATTTGGATATTATGCGGTAAAGCAGCACTCCGGGGGGGCGGGGCTGTGCACTCCGGCAGATCAAAACAAGTTCAATATAACACAGTTTCACTTATAACGCGGTAAGATTTTTTGGCTCCCAAGGACAGTATTTCGAGGTAGAGGTGTATTTTACATAATGGAAGGATTTATTGTTAAATAGAAAAAGAAACAGATGAATAAATCTATAAAGTATTATTGTCTTTATTAAACAACAAGATATTCCTGGTTGTATTTTTGGACTATTAATATCCACAGCTGGTTTGAGTCATAAGATGAGTAGCAACATGCTTCACAGCGCACCTGAATCACATATGAATAGTCCTAAAAATATACCCTGGAGTATCTTATTTAACTGTAAACTGCATTTCATTCCAATCCACTTGTATTTACTCATACCTGAATGAAGATCTAAAGAGAGAAGTTTGTTACACAGATCTGAAATAGATATTGTCATATATATATTTCATACTCTCCACTCTAGAAGGCGTCAAGTATCAGAGGGGTAGCCGTGTTAGTCTGGATCTGTAAAAGCAGCAAAGAATCCTGTGGCACCTTACAGACTAACAGACGTTTTGGAGCATGAGCTTTTGTGGGTAAATACCCATGACATGCATCCGACGAAGTGGGTATTCACCCACGAAAGCTCATGCTCCAAAACGTCTGTTAGTCTATAAGGTGCCACAGGATTCTTTGCCACTCTAGAAGGCCTAATCTTGAAATCTGATGACTAAAATGAGCTGTACTTACAAACTAATTAGATGTTTAAAGAACGAGTAGTTATTTGTGGCACCTTAGAGACTAACAAATTTATTTGGGCATAAGCTTTTGTGGGCTAAACCCCACTTCATCGGATGATAATTAAGCAAACCCACAGATCCAGAACTTTTTAAAATCGAATATCAAAAGAGAAGGGAAGGCGATGGAAATAATTTTCTCATTGTAATTGTTCCTCAGATGGAAACTTAAAACAAACACATTACATGTAGAAAATATGCCTCCCTTTAAACCATTGCCTTTTGTGTGAGGCAGACCCATGTTTTGTACAGAAATCATTTAAACCATTTTCTTCATGTTCATCTCACTTCTTCTGAATGTCTTATTGAGAATTTATTAAACCAGAGATTTAAACAGATATTGTTTTCACAAGTAGTGTGGGTGTCTCAGCTGCATATTCAGAATCAGAATTTTATATGTATCTATATATTTAGTGGGTTGCTGGGTACAAAACACTGACACACAATCTGAAAAGAACATGTAAACATGTAACTTCATTTTTTTTTTTTTTTTTTTGCCTTTAGGAAAGGTTGTTTGTCAATGACGAAAATGTTGATGAATTTCTGGGCAATGTCTTGTGCCCTTCATTCCTCAAACAGACAACACTGGAAAGCCAACCATTAATTGAAGTACTTGATGTTACTGAGGTCAAAAGTCAAATCAGATTAAAGGTAAGGGTCTGCTTAGCAATGATACGTGGCACTTCTATACTTTAACAAGAATAGAGTGTGAAACCTCCCTCAAATGGAGTCATTCCTGCTTTGTTTGGGCACTGTTGAAAATCATGTATAGGAAGTGATGTTTGCAAGTGTAAACATCTGTTTTTGGAAAGGTCAATTTACTTTAAACTCCATTTAATTTAATTTTGAATGGTGAAGTGGAACTACATACAGTTCTGGCTTAGCAACAGTTTTATTGGGATGACAGTGATACATTATGTTGTTTCATGTATAAATACCTATATAATAAATCCCTCCTTCATATTAAAACAAAAATAGTCACCAATTTATATCTCAGTAGTATTCAGGGGATCCAGACCCAGAAAGCGCTTCCAGTTCACAGCCACTTAGCTGTGCTGGAGTCTACACTCTCCAGACAAACCAGGGGTAGGGACTTCATTGGAATAGAACCGGTCTGAGGCTTGTCTGCACTGCAGAATTCTGGTGGCAAAACAGCAAAAGTGTACACACAGCAGTGCCACTTTTGGTGACAAAACTTTTCCATTTTTTGGTGACAAAATAAAACCACCTCGATGAGAGACGTAAGGCTTTTTGCACAAAAGTTTTGTCGACAAAGTGCCAGTGTAGATGCTGCCATTCATTATGTTGATGTAACTGGCCTCCCCTAGTATCACACAAAGCCTGCTGTGACCGTTCAGCTCACTGTTTTGAACTTGGCTGCCCTGCAGGCATGCACCCCTCCCCTTTCAAAACTCCAGGAGCTTTGACATTTCCTCATCCTGGAAAGATCACCCAGCTGCTGAGGATGCCGCTTCCAGTAGCTGAGGAGGCTGTGGAAGAACTCAAGGGAATTGCAAAACTGCAGGCTGGCAGAGTAGGGTGCTGCTGTGGGGGAGCGAGAGAAACTGCTGTGGATTGGTTGCTCAGGCTGCTGTCTCAACTTAGAGACAGCCTGCCGTCACACACTTACCCAACACACACACACTCACTGGCTCTCATATATGTACTCCTCTCACACACTTCCCAAACAAACACACTGTCTTCCCCGCCCCCCGTAACAAATGCACATCACTCTCCCACCTTCCCCCCACATACGCTTCAATCTGCTAGGATGCCCACAACAATGGGATTGAGAAACCTGCATCATGTGACACTATACTTACCCCATGAGGCATTGAAAACCCCTCCCAAAGCACCATGTGACCAGTTGCACGGTGGAATAGCAACCCACAGTGCACTGCTCTTTGTTGATGCAAGAGCTGCTAGTGTGGATAGGCTCTTCTAACACAAGGAGCATAGTGCAACAGTGGTTAATTAAAGTGCTTTAATTCAAGCAGCATAACTTCTGTTGACAAAACTCTGCAGTGTAGACAAGGCCTGACTCTCCAACTCTTCTTTAAGGATGTGCTCAATATGAACAAGTGAAGAGTCCATGTCCCTCCATATACACAATTTTGAATAAAGTTTTGGAGCCCTGTGGATATAGTGTACAGTACACCACTGGTTCTCAGCCAATAGCTAGATGAGTTGATGTACACCCTGGTCTGAGGGTACACAAAGATTTTCCGGGGTACATCAACTCATCTAGATGTTTGTCTAGTTTTACAACAGTCTACATAAAAAGCGCTAATGAAGTCAGTACAAACTAAAATTTCGTACGACTTGTTTATACTTCTCTATATACTATACACTGAAATGTAAGTATAATATTTATATTCCAATTTATTTATTTTATAGTTATATGGCAAAAATGAGAAAGTAAGCAATTGTTCAGTACTAGTGTGCTGGGACACTTTTTTGTTTTTTTTATGTCTGATTTTGTAAGCACGTAGTTTTTAAGTGAGGTGAAACTTTGGGGTACTCAAGATAAATGAGACTCCTGGACAGTGTAGAGTAGTCTGGAAAGGTTGAGAGTCACTGGCATACTACACTGGTTTAGGTACCTCTGAATTTAAAACCTTTCATGCTGATGGATGCAGCTCAAGACAGAAGCCCACAAGGCCCAAAATTTGTAGCTTGGAATGTGGAGGTCACAGACAGGAGGCTTAGGGAGAGGACAGAAAACTTGTTGTTTTGGGGATTGTAATGAGGACGGACTATGCTGAGATGGGCAGGGAGAGGTCGCAGCGGGACTGTCAGGAAGGTAGAGGGTACCTTGGAAAGTTTGTCTGGATAACAATCCCAACTTTTTCTGTTTATTTGACCTGAGCTAAATCTTTGAATCTTGTGAATTTTCCCTGTGAATTAGGGCATTCTTGTGTGAATCCAGGGTTCTCTTCTACACAAGAGCAATGGGACTAGAGGATTAACATGGGACTAGGAGGCAGGACTTTATGAATTCTAATCTCACCACTGCCATTCATGTGGTGTCAACTAACCGACTCTCCTCCCTCCGTTTTCCCATTAGTTCAAAGGACATATAATGCAGCTTACCACTGAGGGGTATAGTAAGCTTACGCATTATCTCCATTTTATCAAACACAAAACTGAGGCACATAGGATAAGTAACTTGCCAGAAGTCTTACAAAAAATACATGGCAGTGTCAGGCAACTCTTCTTACTCCTAGTCTCCTGCCTTAACCAGAAATCTATCCTTTCTGCCCCCTTCATTGTCTGAATACACAGAGATACAGCCACACTTATAAACAAAAAAAAAATTAATTATATCTTAACCCTTTACAATAACTGAACAAGTTTGGAAAAAGCTTTCTCTGCTTTTTCAGTTTAACTTTGTCCATAGTAACTTTCACTGGTTCCCATCTCTAGTGAACATTTCCTCTCGTTTGTATGAAATTGTCAGAGTAATAGAGAGCACAACATTTTTAAGATAGGAAAATGTGATGGTAAAACTACCAAAGCTGATGGGGATTTGGGCAGGCGTAGCACCTGAAACTTAACTCCTTTTTAAACACATTAAATTTCAAGTCGACAGAGTCTGTTTAAGTTCCATCTACAACTGTATGCTGCAGCTCTAGCCAACACTTAAATGCTAATCCAGAAACCAAAGTTCAGAAGTGGAATTTGGACTTTGATACTAACGTAGCTGAATAAAGAACTTACTTCAGGGCTAGTTGCTCCACTGTTATTTCAATGAACTCTTCTTTCAATTGATTATGGTTAAACTATCCATTAGATTGAGAATTTTTCCAAGTTTCACTTTGCATCACACTGTGGTGTTACCTCATTTGTATTTACATATTTTTGCATCGTTCCAAATTAACTGTGTTATATGTTTTGTCCCTCACTTTTGTAATTTATTCAATATTTAGCCCTAGTTTAAGATGCATGTTTTGTGCAGATCTCAAAATAAGATTAGCCTTGCATATTTAGTTTTGTTTGTACTTAACAATGGAGATGCTCCGCAGCGGTGCAGTGGGCCTAAATTCTGTGGCAAGGGTCCCTGATTAATGACACTGAATTATGTGTTGCCTTAGCATTTGTGGCAGCTTCAAATAATGTCAATAATAAGGTTTTAGTTAAATAAATAATCACTGCAGTAATCCCTTAACCTGCTATTAATTACAACAATTTGGTTTTATATTTTTTCAATTTTACGCCATCTTTAGTTTTCAGCAAGCTGCAGAGTTGTGAAGTTCCAATATATCACTGCATTTCTAGTCTGAGTGCATTGTAGAAGTCTTTGGAGGAAAGCTGGGGATTTTGGACACTGAATAAACCAGGGGTTCTCAAACTGCACTGCAACCCCCTTCTGACAAGAAAAATGACTACATGGCCCCAGGATCGGGGAGCAAAGCCTGAGCTTGCTAGGCCCCACTGCTGCAGGCAGGGGGGCCAAAGCCCGAGCCCTGCCATTGTGGGAGGTGGGGGCGGAGTGCAAAGCCTGAGTGAGCCCCACCACACCAGACAGGGGGGCCAAAGCCCCAGGGCTATAGCCCCATGTGAGGGGCCTGTAATCTGAGCCCCACCACCCAGGGCTGAAGCCCTCAGGCCAGGCTTCACCTCCAGTTCTGGGCCCCAGCAAATCTAACGCCAGCCCTGACGACCCCATTAAAATGTGGTCCTGACCCTGTTTCAGAACCACTGGGATAAACAGATTTGGCTTTTGGCACCGACAAAGTGAAGGAGAGAGGGAAGGCAGCCTGGGGTGTTGATACCCAAGAGGTGGATGATGCTTTTGTCACTGGTAAGGGAATGAATCTTCTCTTACTTGCTTGTTGACAGGGTGACAGTAACTCATTTGGGTTGTGGGGAGTAGACTAGAGAAGGTTTGGAAGGGTAATGAATCTTGAAATTGCTAGTTCCCGGAACTAGGCAACTGCCTTTGACAACATTGAGCCACTCTACCACAGCCAGACACACACTATTTACTAACAATGGATACACATTATGTAAAAGCTTCTGCTGAAATAACCAACAGCAAAAAAGTGAATGTTTATCTATGATATTCAGTCATCTGGTTTCAGAGCGCTCACCTTAGTGAGATGAACAAGAACAGTTCTCTGACATTGTTTTATGCACACTCAAGACAACACTGCATTAGTTAAACTTTCCACATGTGACAGGGACATAGTTTTCATAACCCTACAGGCTAGGAGCATTTCCTCCAACGAAAGTTTATATTCTGGGGCCAATTTTGCAGCCGTGAATTTGTGGAAAATGCAAGGCTGTGCACATAACCCAACTGTGATCATTTGCTCTTTCTTCCACTATTAACTGTTGTATATCATTACCAATTTGCAGCTGTCCAGCAACTCTTTCCACAGCAGAGTAAAACCTTAGGGTGAGAAATAATCTGTAACACACTCCCATGTGCATTTTGATTACAGTATTGGGAAACCCTCAGCACAGGTCTGATTTAGCTTTCTGAAATCACAGACTAACACAGATTGTAGATCTCATCAAAATAAATGCATTTGAGTTATTCAGTATCTAGGCCTCCCCTTGATAACACACACAAATGCTCAGTCTACATTAAGTGTTAAGGTATCAAAGTACAATTAATTACCTGTGTGTTTTTTCTCAACAGTTACAGGAGGTTAAACAGTGTGAACTTGGTGAAAAAGAACAAACAGTTAATTCAGGAAGAGATCAAGTTGAAAAAGAGAATAGAAACAGCTTCAGAACAAATACAGAAGCCAACCATATTGCAGCTGACACAGCTGGAGAACATGATATGGAAACTGACATGACTTCTGGATCTTTTACAACTGATAAAACAATAGGAGTAGTAGATTGTAGTTCAGGCCATTATTTGCAGCTTGAACCTATTGACACTAGTTTAGCAATTTCTGGGAAATCTCAGATAAATGAACCACAATTAGAATTTGCTTTCACAACAGGCAAAAGTGCCACGTCCTCAGACTGTGAAAAGCAAGAATTACTTCATTTGGAAGAGCAGGCAAAAATAAGAGAGGATGAAGAGGTCATGTCTTCAGAGCCAGCAGAAGAGAACAAACATCATTTGAACTGTAGACCAGTTTCTCCAGTTGTAAAGGAAATTAATATGCAAGATGGAAGTGTGCAAATTGTTAGAGATCACACAATGCACTGTGCATTAATTTTTCAAAATTCTTTGTTGTATGAATTGGATTAAGTTATGTCAGGATTTTAACTATAATGGTCGGTTTATCATCTGCAGTTTAGGCTTCTGGTTTTTTGGCATTTAAATCATTGCATAGAAACCAGGAATCTGAACCTGAGTCTGACAGCTTCTGTAAGAGGAACCGATTTGTTTTGTTTACAAGTCAACTTTTGTTAATTTTGATTTTTTACAAGTTTTAAACTTTCTTTAAAATAAAAGTATTTTCAAAAGAAATGTTAAATTGAGTAGAAATTAAAACATATAAACTGCACCAGTGGATTACTGTCCCTTCAAGAACTTGGACTTGGATCTTGATTAGTTGGGTAATCTCTCTAATGTATTAAGTTTTTTTATGTTTGTGTATGTATTTGTTTTTGTAATGCTTCTCTCCAGATCTGGTATCTTTGTTCAACCTAATGACAAGCAATACCCATCATTTGAAGTAAATATTTGCCAGTACTCATTTTGTGGATTGTAAGGTTAGACTGCTAGTGATTTTTGGCAAATAGAATTTTTCATTCCAGGGAGAAGCCCACTTTTTAATTAGTCTCCTTAAAATAAATGTTTATACTGCTATCTTCTCCTCCTACTTTCCTTCAGATACACAGTCTCCAAATACACCAATGCAACCATGTTTAACTAATTTGTTTCTTTGTTATCCAGTGTATTAAAACCTGCATTTTCCAACATCTCTGCATTTATTCATGTCTTCTAGTATGAGTCAATTTGTCTAAATTATTCCTACCACTCAAAATAAATTTCTGGGGTTTAAATATGCTGCCTGTTGGGATTGCATGGCAGTGGAAGAGCAACAATAAGCAAGCAGACTTCTAAGCTTTGATATTAAACTTTCAGATCCCTTTTCTGTCACTTTCCAAAAAACAACAAAAACCAGTTCCTTTACAAACTGTTGTACATGCTGAAGAAAATGTACTTCTGAACAAACTTAGGTTAAATTTGATTTACAGTTCAAATCTCCCATAAAAGTAGGTTGCTTACATAGCTGTGCCAACCGGAAGTACTGAATTTTATTGCTTATGACAACTCTAAAATGTATCTACCGTACTGTGTTGGTTCCAGGATATTAGAGACACAACGTGGATAAGGTAATAACTTTTACTGGACCAACTTCCTGTTGATGAGAGAGACTTACACGAAGCTTTTCTTCAAGTCAACTCTGAAGAAGAGCTCTGCATAAAGTGTCTGTCTCTCTCACCAACAGGAAGTTGATTCAGTAAAAGAAACCACCTCACCCATCTTCTCTAACTCTAAAATTTGACAGTTAAATTACCCAGGAGAACAATTTGTTTTGGCACACATTGTTTTTTTAAAAAGTAATAAACATCCACATATTGAGATGGCTTCATAACAGTCGTTTCCTCTCCAGTGAATACATTTAAGCAATTTATTCACATCCCATAAAGGAGAGAAAATTAAAGAGTTTTGTTGAAAGTTGTCTTATCTATCAGCACACAAGTTAAGCAGTTTCACTGAGCAATAATTATTTTTAGACAGGAACAAAAGGCCACTGACCCTCTATTATCTTAATACAAGTGCAGTAGAGTTTTCTTCAGCCTTAATGCAACAAATTTATCCACTTTTTTTTTTATTCATGTCTGTAAGTCATCTAGCTACATGGAAGTACTTTTAGAATAATTCCTGTCACCCAATTTTTTCAAGCTTGGTAGGTATTTGCTATGGTTTATGGGGACTAGCTGATGTTTAGAGAATGACTGCATTCCAGCTGTCACGTACATTCCCCCTCTGTACTTTGTCTAGGTTGTTCAGTGAAATCTGTTTTAAGGCTATTCCACAAAACTTCTTTAACTAGTATTGATAAATTTGTAATACTTCAATGGTAAGTGACATTTAAAAAAATGCATCGCTACAGTGAGAATAGACATATTTCACTTAACAAATGGCATTGTGTTGTATTGTTTCTGGCTTTCAGTTCCAGTTCAGCATATGTTTTCATTAAACAGTATGTTTGTTCTTTTTATATGGCTGATTAATTTGAAGGCTAAGTGTTGTGATTACTTTCTTTCAAATGAGGTAATAGTGTTTCTCTATTTTAACTCCATTACTGATTTTTTTTTAAACGACATTGAATAGGTAATGACATTTGGTGTGTTTTTAAACCCTCTTTGCATTAGAAAAAATGAGTTTTGTCATAGGAAGAAAGGTTTAAACTAATGTTTTTTTCAGAATCAAGGACTTTCATGGTATTACAAATTTGAATTTTATTTTGGCAGAACAAAAAAAAATATATTTCTACATTAAACTGAGCAATGATTTGTCCCTTTTCATATAATCAAATACATAACAAATAAGAGAATGCTTTTACAGATATGCACCAAATCTCAAGCAAGCCTAATAAAATAGTACAAGCTTGTGAAATGCTGAATGATTTTACTTTAATGTCACTGAATTTAAACAATAAGAATATTATTTAAAACAGTACAGGGCTGCTGGACTGAACTGACTGGAGTTCAGTCAAGCTTATTCCATTCCACCTTACTCTTCTCAGGAGGTTGAGTATCATGGATTTGCTCATTTCAAAGTGTATTTTACATGGAGTTTAAGAGATTCTGAAAGTGAAAAGCGCTCTAATGTAATAGATAAGAGATGCATTTTAATGTTTAGCCTTGTCAGTAAGCGCAGCGTAATAGCCACTTTCTGTATCTGGGCTTAAAGTTTGTTTTCTATCTAATCTCAGCCATAAAGCCTGTCCCATTTAAAAAAATTAACAGGGAAACATGAAAGATTACTAGGTTTGGACAACTTTTACAAGAATGTTTATTCATCTTAAAGCAGAAACCCTTTTATTCACTTTTGTCCATAAGACAGTATGGAATAATTCAAGAGAGAGGCTATGTCAGAGTTTGATTTTCACTGCAGTCTGCGATAACTTTTACAGAGTTCATGGTCTCTAATATCTCCCCACCCTCCGTTTTTCACGTGAGGAGAGAGAGGTGCCATGGAGTACCTTTTACTGACACTCATTGTTTCAGGAAACAGGTACTGTTGGTTGCTACTTAAGAGTGAGTCGATTTTGGCACTCTGGGTGGCTGGTCTGCAGGATTTCTTGTGGTGCATGCCACAGTCCCCTGTATGAAAAACCCTGGGGATTTCGGGTACTAGCACTTTCCAGAATTTGGGAAGACAAGAGATAGTCAAATGCTGCAGCGTCCAGTCCCAGTTGTAGTCGTCGTATGTGCAGAAGGCATCTGTGCACTCGATCAGTTGCTGGTACGTGTCTCTGCTGAAGGCCATGCCCATATTGTGCTCGGTGGACTTCCACGTCTTCATCTCCACCTTGTCGGCTTTGCCGGAGAAGCCCCCCCGCACCACGTTGTAGCTGCCAAGGGAGAGGACCTGGCACTCGGGGCACTCCTGCTGCTTCAGCGCCCAAAGCTGCTTGAGGACGTGGTAGAAGTCGGGGGCCAGGTAGTGATCCTCCTCCAGGAAGAGCACCAGCCCCGTGTGCTCCCGCAGCGCCCGGAGCCGCTCCCACACGAAGTGCAGCTTCCACCACCAGTGGTGCTTGGTCTGGGAGAACCTGGCCTCGCGGTAGTGGCCGAAGGAGTCCGGGTACTCGGCGTTGATGCAGCCCAGGCGCAGCGCCGCCGCCTTGTCGATGTCGCGCGGGCAGTCGCGGGGGTCGTGGCCGGGGAACTCGCGGGGGTAGAGCTGGGTGCTGAAGGGGAAGAAGATCTGCAGCACCTGGCAGAACTCCACCTCCGCCGCCAGCCGGTTCAGCTCCTCCGACCACAGGTCGTGGCTCAGCACCAGCAGCGCGTTCTCCACGCCCGGGGCCCGGCGCAGCGAGTCCAGCAGCAGCCGCAGGTGCTCGGCCCGCTCGTGCACCTGCACCACCAGCACCAGCTCGGCGGGCGGGCGGCGCGGGAAGCGCGCCGGGTTGCGCACGGGCTGGTCGAAGTTCAGCTGGTAGAAGAGCGAGCGGTAGCCCAGCGTGCGGTTGGCCGGCTCGGCGGTGCGCGGCGGGCGGGCGGCGCGGGCAGGCGGCGCCGGGGCAGGACGGGGACACGTACTGGTACATGATGAGCACGAAGAGCAGCGTCAGCAGCGGCGGCAGGAGCCACTTGTGGAGCCGCTCGTCCATGGTGCGGGTTCAGGCGGGGGGCAGGCGCCTGTCCCGGCGGGCGCTGCTCGGCTGTGGCAGGGCGGCCGCTCCCGTTGGCTCCCTCCCCCGCCCGGGCACCGGCATGGTCGCGGCGGCACCTCCCCTCGTTGCCGCTCGGGCGCCCAAGCGGTAGTGGGGCGCGGACGCTGCTGAAGCGGCGCCTGGCGACGGCAGCGCTGGGGCTTCGGCAGCCCGAAGGAGTCGCGCGCGATGCCACCGCACGAGGCTGCGGCAACCCGACTGAATAACTGTCAGGCGGCAGCGCGACCTCACGCTTCGGCTCCTCCAGCACCTTACCAACCCAAACACCCCGTCGGCGGGGCGCGGCGCCCGACCGCCAATCCCTGCCTGGCGGCTACAGGAACAGCCAATGGTAGCGGTCAGCGCTCTCGCTCACCAACCAATGGGAGGCGGCAGCGAAAAAGAGGGCGTTCTCCATCCCTGCAGGTACCAGACGGAGACCAATGGCTTTTGCGAGGGGCTGCTGCACCAGCCAATGAAATACGGGAGGAAGGGACGGGCGACAGCCAATAAAAGAGGAAAAGTTGCTCTTCCACGTGTCACTGCTGCCTGGGCAGGTGAGCTGTTACTGCAGGAGTGGCAATAGTGGGCGATATGCGCTACCTGCAATAGCGCCGTNCGCCTCGTGCGCCGGGGCTGAACCGCAGCGCGAGGGCGGGCGGGGCCTGTGACCAGCCCCAGCACGTGGCGCGGCCAGCAGCGAAGGAAACGAGCCGGCGGAGCCGCTGTTGCACAAGACAGTTCTGGCCAGAGCGGAGCCAGTGCAGCTTGTCCGTGTTTGTACCAGGGGTGACTGACCCAGCGTCTGCTACTGCGAGCCCCGGGCCAGGCCTGCAGCCCGAGGCTGTTGTTACCACAAACACCCGCACCCCCCCAAACACCTGCACAGACTCGCCTATGGGTGGGGGCTTTACCTGAGCGTGCACACCTCTGCTACACCTGCCCCCGCAGGGCTCTGCACAGTCCTCTAGCTGCATTCAAATTATGGCCGTTTGCCATGGGTGTCAGCTGGAGGCTAGGGGCAGGGTCTAGGCATTCCCTTTACTGTAGGAGCAGACAGATTATCAGAGACAAGGAGAAATTGCACCAACTTCTAGTCTTATTGGAAAACGCAGGAGGTGGGCAGCCCCAAGCCCATCCACTTCTAAAGGCCCCTCCCCCAGCATAGCAGGAGGAACCCCTGAACCCAGTATCCAAATAAATACAGGGGACAACAAATGAGAAAAACAGGGACTGAGGTGAAGGTCATAGGTTCAAAGCAAGGGTACCAGATGGGGACACCAAGCAGAGTACCCTAGATAGCACCCACTGCTCCTCAAAGGTGTGGAGGGAGCCAGTGGATGCTCCCCATGGAACTCTGCCCGGCTGTGTGAAACTAGGGAGGAATGGAAATAAGCCCCACAGTCGCAGAGCACCCCCTCGCCCTGCATCCTCCTCCTCCTGGTAGTGTAGATGGAGAGTTTGGCAAGGTCAGGAGGAGGTTGATGAGGTCTCGCAACTTCATGAGGCCACGGATGGAGGGTGCAAAAAGGAGCAGGTGTGGGGAAAAGTGCAGCCAGAATGGACCAACTTCTAGTGGTGAGAAAAAACTTAGCTTACAAAAAGGTCATTTTCAAGTTCTCCAGCTCTGACCTGAAGAAGAGCTCAGTGTAAGTTCCAAAGCTTTTCTCTCTCACCCACAGAACTTGGTCCAATAACCAATATTACCTCAGCCATCTCTCCCCACAATCCTGGGACCAGCACTGCCACAACCCCACTGCATATATAGATTATAGCACAGCAGTAGCTCTGGTATAGTTAAGGTTGAGTTGCTTCCTGTGTAAATGGAAAAGTTTTAAGTTTTAAAATCTACATCCTGAGTTAGCTTGCCTTGAACACTACTGTGCCTCACGTGAAGGTGGAATAGGGTTAGTAGTCCAAAGTTGGGGTAATTTGAGCAAGGGATTCCCAAGGCATAGCCTTCCTTAAAAAAAAAAAAAATTCACATGCTTAGGGCTCAGAATAGGTGTACCCTTCCCAAACTGACTGGTCACTCAGCATTTGGCTGTGTTAGCACATAGCCTCCAGTTCCCTTTGGAGAACCAGTATACAAAAGTGTGTTATGAGTAAAGATTTTAAGTCTGGGTTAGCACAAGCTAAACTGATGCACTTGCCTGAAAGGGTGAAGTACATGTGTGCAGCAAAACAAGGGCTCTGCTGAAACCAGAGGGTTCCAGACAGGCTGTTGTCACAATAACTAGGTGGCTCTAGGTGACATACTTTAGTAATTGAACTTGAGTGACTTCCATGCACTGTTTAAGACATACTCTCTGTAGTTTTCAGAAAATGTGTTATGTGTGTTCCTTGTTCTCTGCCTGCAGACAGCAGGGGCTCCTTGTGGAAGTCTTGCCCCAAAACCAAAATTTCTAGTTTAAGAGCAGTACTTTTAAAAGTGCTCTAAAATCCACCTACAAACTCTGATTTTTACTATAGACTCATAGGTCAGAAGGGACCAATATGATCATCTAGTCTGACCTCCTGCACAAGGCAGGCCACAAAACCCTACCCATACACATTTATAACAACCCCGAACCCATGACTGAGTTATTGAAATCGT
>NC_133772.1:145357808-145382492 GCF_003597395.2 Chelonoidis abingdonii | reverse complement strand
AGCTTCCCTTGCTAATCCCGCCTTTCTTCCACTCCCTGTAAGCTTTCTGCTTTTTCCTAATCCCCTCTCTGAGTTGCTTGCTCATCCAGCTGGGCCTACAACTCCCGCCCATGGTTATTTTCCCCTTTCTCGGGATGCAGGCTTCCGACAGTTTCCGCAGCTGTACACTATACAAGTAGTGCCAAGGAAATTAACACTAAACAAAGGAAAGATTATTAAGCAGCTAGGGTAATGTAATGACTACTCCTAGGGTTCATCTTTTCCTGAACAGAACTGAGCCTGATCTAAGGAAAGAAAGAGACAGCCAGCCCCCTCTAACATAAGATGCTCACAAGATTTTCAGATTCTTATAATTGTTTGGTGCAGAGCTAGAGAAAAGGGGGCGGGGCGGATCAGAGCAGGGAGGGAAGGTTGGAGCAGTGCAGAGTGGGCGCTTTGTCAACCTTCACCCCGTATGGGTGTTCTCTGGCACAGCTAGTGAGAGGCCAGCACAACCCTGGAGGTTAACCCTTATTAGGGTAAGGGATCATCCAAACACTACATTTGAAAACCCAGTTTGATGACTAGTGCTTTGACAAAGATCAGGGTTTCCACAAAGTAGTTTCTCTGTGGTGTCTCACTACATAAGGGATTGTCCTCAGAGGGATCTTTGTTCATTGGGAGCTCAGAAGCACTGACAGAGCAGAAACATGAGGAAGTGGGAACTGAGCATGTCCTCCAGTGCCATATTTTGGGGCAGAGGAAAGTAGAGCCATCTGTGCCCTTCCCTACAAATAATCCCAATTGTTCCACGGGGCTCTACTAGGCCAAGAGGAGGGCTGAGGCGCTCCCCTTCCTTCCGTTATTCCCCTCCTTTACGCTGCCTCCAGCAGAGGGGAAGGAACTGTTTCCCCCACTGTTTCTGGGGGAAAGGGGAGGTCAGAATAGAAGAGAAAAGAAAAGAAGTGGATCAGAGCTGTGCAGCAAGGGAAGGGGGAGTCAGCTCTGCTTCCTCAAACCTGTCCCCACAGTGCCGAGAGCTGGATGGAGAGGTGGGAATTAACGGCAGAGGTGGGGCGAGGAGCTAAGTACAGGCATACGTGTTGCAGGGTTCAGGCAGAGACCCAAGTGAGCAGTGAAATCAGGATGTTTGACATATGGCCCAGAGAGTGTAGCTGGGAGCTGTGAACTGGCCTGTGCAATACACACAGGCCTGGTCTACACCTAAAACTTAGGCAAACCTAGCTACAATGCACACCCCTGAAAGAGATAGGGTGTGTCTATGGAACTGCAGCACCACTAAGTCACTGCAGCTGTGCTTCTCTACTGTAGATGCTCCTTCCTACATCAATGGAAGGGGTTTTTATTGCTGCAGTTAATCCACCTCTCTGGCAGGCAGTGGTTAGGTTAAGAGGAGAATTCTATCAACTTAGCTACATTTACAGTGAGGAGATAGGTTGACTTACAATGGCACTTAGGGAGTGACATTTTTCACAGCCCTGAATGACATAGCTAGGTCAGTCTAGTTAAACGTAGGTCAGGCCACAGTTAAGCTGACCTAGGTCTCAGTATAGATACCACTAAGGCGATGGACGAATTCTTCCGTCAACCTAGCTACTGCCTCTTGAGGGTGTGGATTTACTACAGCAAGACAAAAATCTTTTTGAGCACAGTACCAAGTGTCTATGCTACAGTAGCATAGCTGCAATTGTGCTGCTATAGTGTAGACATAGCCACAGTGTTGAGAGCAGGGTGAGGAGCTGAGAACAGGCATACTCCATGCACATAATAGGTCCACAATTGCTGTAAATGCAGGAGCTGGGGCAGGGGGGAACGAGAACACCCAGTGAGATGGTTGGAACAGTTCAGCTGGAGCTGAATGCTGCTCAGACCTATTGTTTCAGGCTGCATTCATCTCCATGGGGCATCTCCAGCTCAGAAGAGCACACTGAGATGAACGGACCACTTCACACCTCTCTGAGGCTCTTATACAACTAAGAGTCAGCTGAAGATGGGGAAAGAAATGGGGGTGGGGGCAGGAATTTGGAAGTGTTGCTGGAGGGGTCTATATCCTGCAGGGGATAGTGGGGTGATGAGAGGGGGTGAGAGAGAACCAGTTTTCTCCTAGGTATTTACAGCTGCTGCAGTGGTTCCCAAACTGATGTTTGTGAATGTTACAGGGGGTTCTCGGGGAAAAAAATTCCCTAATGGTGGACAGAGCTGTCCCTAGGAACGCCGGGCACCCTGGGGCCAACAGCCCGGGGCCCCTGGACTTCCAAGAGCTAAGCAGGTCAAAGCAAGCACATCACACTGAGGAGTAGGGTGACCAGATGTCCCGATTTTATAGGAACAGTCTCGATTTTTGGGGCTTTTTCTTCCATAGGCACCTATTACCCCTCCACCCTCTGTCCTGATTTTTTTTATTCTTGCTGTCTGGTCGCCCGACTGAGATTTAAACTTCAAGACTCCTTATAAGAAATGGAAAGAGGTGGATATTTTTTGCTGTTTGTAAAATTAAATAGACAGCTAATATTGTTTTTAAAATGATTATGAAGAACAAGTTTAAGCTTTGTTGTAACGTGCGTTGTTTGTCTGGACTGCTCAAGACCTGAACGCTTGTGTAGGAGGAACTCTGAGTTGGCTTCTTAAATACTTTCATGCTGGTTTCACATGATACTCCTTGATGAAACATAGGAGTCTTGTCTTATAACAGGCTTAATTAAAGTGATACAAGCTATGAAAGTGAGATCTTGGAAGAGTGTTGCCGTTTTCATAATCTAAAAAAATACTATAATGATAAATAATAATTAATAGTGTATAATAAGCATGTCAAAAATAAAGTTTATATTTCCAAGATCACTGTTTTTATAATTTATTCTCAGGTAAAGGAGAAAGTCCCTGGCAATACTCATTTTTAGGAGAGGGTTTGTGAAACTTGACAGTTTAGTGAAAGGGGTTCACAGGTTGTTAAAGTTTGGAAACGATTGAGCTACTGTAACTTACATGGAATAAAGCTTTCAAAATACTACGAAATAACCATGTATGTGTTTTCCGTCCCACCCTGTTCACACCCAAAAAATTCCACAGCATCATTTGACTATAAACAAAGTTCATAGGAAGGGGAAGAGCCACTTAGCAACCATGTAGCATCAGTTCAGCTGCCAGCCTCTGTGATAACCTAACTCCCTAACTAAAAACTCTCTCTACTACTAATTGCCTAGTGTTTTAAACAGAAGAGCTATTTAACAAAAACAACAAAAAACAACCCATAGTTAATGCAGAATTAAGCTTCCCTGGTGGTGTCTCATGCCCTTCCAGAACAGCAAATTCAGCTGCATTCAGATCTCTGATAACCAGGGAATGAGGTTAAGGTATATACCATCCTCACCCTCAACACAGCCACAATTCTGCCCTCATTGAGTAGTGCTCCATCATGCCCATAACACACACACTACTACTCTACCCTTGCAGATAGCTCTTTGCTGCAGCTAATCACCACATCCTCTCTGCTGCAGAACTTCCCCCATCTTCAAGGCGTATCCTCTGGTTCTTTTGTACTGCAGTATGAGGAGACACTTTGATTCTTTCTTACTGAATTACAAGAGAACCTGAATGTCCTTCTGCACATGGGGGATTGTGGGAAGGCACTGGAGGACTACTGGCACCTACGTAGTTTAACCTGCATCGTCACTGCAAAGCGTAGGGGTTACTAGCCCAAGTGAAAGCAGAACCGGGCCAACTAGCCCCAGTTGAAAGCATCACTTAACCTGGAGGAGAGGTTTCTGTAGGTGGATGAGACGGGGTTTAGGGGCAACACCCAGGTAAGACCCTGTACCAACAGTGAAGATGTACCCACAGATGCCGCAGAACACTCTGGAAATAGAGCACAGGAACACTGTATGATGCAATCGAACACTTCTTTGCTAAGGCAAAACTTGGGTATATGGGTCAGATAGCGATCAGGAGCTACACTTGCTAAATGTTACCACCCTTCCACCCTCACCCCTATGGTTCCTTCTAAGACATTAATTTCACTTACCCCTCCTGAGACCTGGAGATCAGTCATATCTGCCTCTAGCATATGGACAATCTCCATGATCTCTGCACACCAGCATGGATGCACCCTATAGAACTCAGGACTGAAACGAGGCATACTTCATCCCTCCAGGTAAATGTGCACCTCTCCTAATATATCACAATGACAACTCTTCCAACCTGCTTCAACTAATCCCTCCACCATTCAATATATCACCCCAATAGTGAGTACACATGTAGGTAAAGGTGGCATTCAAATCTGGAATACAGCACAATGACACCTCACAGTTCTTCATGGCTACTTACTGTGGCACTGCTACTTGCTGAACCATTCCCAGGGGCTATTGCCAGCTTTGAGGGCTCCAGAGACACAGAGTTAAGGTTGCGTTGCAGAGGTGGTGTGTACGCTAGCTCTGTATTTCCTGGTTTTCCGAGGTTTGAGTTCAGCAGAGCCTGACATTCTGGAAGGACGATACACCACAAGGCCACCCCCATTCTGCATTAACAGTGTTTTCGCTAGCAAATATATGCGGAGCTCAGTACCAGTGAGCAGTACTGAACACCCCTGTCTGCCCATCACCAACTTGCACTGCTGTGTTAGAGGAGAGTTTATTCAAAGGAAAGATATTTTACTTCTTTTTTAAACAAAGGGCAGGGCAAGGCACCAATTCAAACCCTCCCTGCTGAGAGCTGTACCTATATAGGTACATTCCTCACTGTTCTTCTCTCTGCTGCTATTGGTTTTGTTTGTGATGCCCATTCCCTCTTCAACTCACCTTCATTCCCCTCACCCTTCTCCTAACACAATATCCAGGTTTAGTAATCCCCTTGCCTACTCCGGTCCTCCTTCCCTCTCCCAAGAGGCTCCTCCCACCACTACACTTTCCTGAGGTTTCCCACACTCCCTCCATTCCAACTGTCACTGAATCTTCTAATTCTAACTTTCCATGCCTGGTAGGAGATCACCTCAAGCATTCTCTTAAGATCGGCCAGACTGGGTCAGACCAAAGGTCCATCTAGCCCAGTATCCTGTCTTCCAACAGTGGCCAATGCCAGGTGCTTCAGGGGGAATGAACAAAACAAGTAATCATCAAGTGATCTCACTGCCCTTTCAATAGCAGTAGAGAGGACAAATCACAGCACTCACGTGTTGTTACATAAGCCATATAACTAAGCCTCTACCAAATTCACAGGCCATTTTGGGCAATATCATGGTCATAGGAATTTTAAAAAAATCATAAATTTCATGATTTCAGATATTTAAATCTTAAATTTCACAATATTGTAATCGTAGGGGTCCTGACCCAAAAAGGAGTTGTGGGGGGGAGGTCACAAAGTTATTATAAGGGGGGTTGTGGTACTGCTACCTTTACTTCTGCACTGCTGCTGGCAGCAGCACTGCCTTCAGAGCTGGGTAGCTAAAGAGCAGCGGCTGCTGGCTGGGAGCCCAGCTCTGAAGGAAGAGCCACTGCCAGCAGCAGTGCAGAAGTAAGGATGGTATGGTATGGTATGGTATTGCCACCCTTAATTCTGCACTACTACCTGCAGAGCTGGGGCCTCCGTAAGTAGCCACCATTCTTCAGCCACCCAGCTCTGAAGGCAGCAGTGCAAGAGTAAGAGTGGCATGGTATGGTATTGCCACCCTTACTTCTGCACTGCTGCCAGGGTGCTGCCTTCAGAGCTGGGCGCCCGGCCAACAGCCGCCGCTCTCCAGCTGCCCAGCTCTGAAGGCAGTGCAGAAGCAAGGGTGGCAATACTGCGACCCCTCTAAAATAACCTTGTGACCCCCCTGCAACTTACTTTTGGGTCAGGACCCCCAATTTGAGAAATGTTGGTCTCCCCTGCGAAATCTGTGAAGTATAGGATAAAAGCACAACAAAGACCAGATTTCACAGTCCATGACACGTTTTTCATGGCCATGAATTTGATAGGCCTTACATATAACACAATATTGTAATTTGTAATATGTCCTTATTAGCCATAAATAAACATAGCAGCTATCTGAGAGCTCCTCAGTTAGCGAGATGTACATGCTCAGGGACAGCGTACAGCCAAGTACTACACTTGGAAATCACACTGTTAAATTTATCTGCAATTATCAAAATGGTAAAAGGCACTCTGACTGAAAGCAAGGGTGACAGAAAATCCGAGAAGGAATTTACAAGGATGGGCCTGAAATATTTCTCAGGCCTAGTCTACACAAGTTGACTTGAGTTGACCTAGTTGTGCACATGTCTACACCAAAGTTTGTCTCCTGCTGACGCAAGTATCTTATTACAGCGACTCAGAGCGATCATTGATCTACTCAGATCAATGCAGCGAGAGCACAGACACTGCATTACTGAGTCAACCCTAAAAGTCCTTCAGCAGCTGTCCCACAACGCCAGTCTCCACAAAAGTGGCTGCTTCATTCACAGCCTTGAATTTCACTGGGTCACAGACACCAGAAACTCTCATGCCTCCTTACCTTTTGAAAAATCACATTTTATCAAGGCCTTTTCCTGAATGCCCACCTTGGCCAGCACACCTACCAGCTCACCTTTGTTGCGTGCATCTGACCATAATGCCTCCCCCACCCACACAGCTACAAGACACGCTCCTGCTGGGAGCAGGCAAGATGTCTTCTCCTCCCAGTCCAAGAGGATCCAAAAGGCTGTGCAAGCCCAGCTACAGAACAGCCACAGAAACACAGATATCTACGTAGAGACTGCATAGGGGATGCTGAAATGGGAGTACAACACAGAGGAGCAGCAGTGACATATGCAAGCCAAGGAACTTTGCCAGGGATACCAGGTGAGGAAGGGCAGCAAGAAATCTGGTGCTGCTCTGCAAACCTGCCATTTTTACAACAAACAGTGTGCCATACTCGGCAGTGACCCCACCAGGAGCCCGCAGAAGACAGTGAACACTTCACAGGAGCTGGATGCAGAGTCCCCTGCCGTGAATAGTAAGCAAGAGGGGGAAGAAGCACCGGGGAACTCAAATCATGCCACGAGCCAGATACTTGAAACTCCATCAAGTCATGCCAGTCCCACCAGCTGCGCACAGATGATACCCCTAGTGAAGGGAAAGGGAACTCAGGCAAGCATGTGCATGCTTTCATGCATTTTTTTACTTTTGGTTTTTGGTTGCCCAAAACTTCACCACCCTTCCTCTGTTAACAATTTTCCCCACTTACAACTGACACCCATACTGTCTGCATGCGGACAGAACAAAGCCATTGACTTTGGATTGCTTACTTTACTGGTAATATGTTAGAAATTAAACAATAGGGAATAAATTCAAATAAATTAGTAGGAAAATCAGATCACACAATGCTGGAGCATTCTAGCACCACATTGTGGTTACAGAAGGAAATTTTTGTTTTAGTGCAAGCTATGCTTCATAGAGATTTATAAACCTAATAGCTGTGTGTTAAATTCAAATTGAAGACTTTAGCTGCAGACAAACCTAATCCAGATATTTGTCAGGGTTTTATTTTACCATCTTTACTAGCATTATCTATCATTGCTACTGTTGAACAAAACCACTGCTCTGACGTTTCTGGAAGTTGGAGGAAGGTTTTTACTGTAAGTCTCCATCTTTCCATGCTGGAAGTGCTGCATTTCATCATGTCTCTCCCTCAGATGAACAGTTTCCCTGGTTTTCTTTATATTTCTCTGGTCCTGAAGTGAATCTCTATCCTTGCCATTTAAAGCAAACATACATGGCCCTCCTCAATTCTGTGGCAGATTACTGCTGCCTAGTCACAGCTTCTGTGCAATGTGGTATTTAGAGTTGTCCAGGTACAGTTGTTTGTAGTTATTGTATCAGAGGGTACTGTAACAACATTGTTTATATCCATATTTGTAAATGTTTAGTGGCTAAATGAAGACAAACCATTCATCAGGCTACATATTAGCGATCTTAAATTCAAATTGGAGACTATTTCTGGGAATTTTTATGGGGTGCAGGGACGATAAACACATTAAAGATTGTGAGGCACTTGGATATTACAATAATGGATACCACGAGTATGATAGCGCTAAGCTAATTTTATGAAGTAAATCCACTTAAAAGGTAGCCCATAGCCTAGTTTTCAATGGCACTTAACTATGTAAAATTGCAGTGCTAGTCAAGTTTGCTTATTTTTTAAGTAGAAAGCTAAATGACGGGTACTAACTACATTTCAAAAAAGTCTCATGTTAGAGCAGGGGTTGGCAACTTTTCAGAAGTGCTATGCCGAGTCTTCATTTATTCACTCTAATTTAAGGTTTTGCGTGCCAGTAATACATTTTAACTGTTTTAGAAGGTCTCTTTCTATAAGTCTATAATATATAACTAAACTATTATTGTATGTAAAGTAAATAAGGCTTTTAAAATGTTTAAGAAGCTTCATTTAAAATTAAATTAAAATGCAGAGTCCACCAGACTGGTGGCCAGTACCCGGGCAGTGTGAATGCCACTGAAACTCAGCTTGCGTGCCGCCTTCAGCACGCGTGCCATAGGTTGCCTACCCCTGTGTTAAAGTATCCTTAACTTTAAAATGATTTGAGCAATTGCCTTCACATCTGCAAAAGAGATTCTAGTCTATTCAGAGTAAATCCCAATATACTTTCCCCGTACAAAATTATAGGGATTTATAACAGAATTCTGGTCACAACATTAACTAAGGAGCTGATGCAGAGTGTTTCCATGTTCAGGATAAATTTTAATATTTGTAACTCCAAAACAAGCTTGACCAATTTTCTTCATAGTATTAAAAAGTTTTCTTCAGCTTTAAACATACACCTAGAAATTTGCAAGTCAAAGGTTAAAAAAGGACCGGGGCTAAAAGTATTGGAGTTACATAATTCTAAGAGAGAAGTTGATCTCTGCATAACATACCAAAATAAGTCAACTCACCCACTCTGTTCAGGTTGGATCAAGTATTTCATGGAATATTCCAATACTTTAATTTGTATGTTCCCTTTGATTACATAAGTGTTCATAGGAAGTTCTCCCGGAATCACATTAAATAAAAATGCAAGTGACTTCTATGAGAACACATCAGTTTTCACCAATTCATGTCTTCCCTTTGGGAAGCCCATGTGTTTCATGGTCACTACGTGAACTGGTCAAATGACATGGACTTGAGTGCCAGCAATGTGTGGCTGACACACAGCTCTATCTAGTCTTCACTATACAACCATATCATTACCACCAACATAGCCCACTGCTTGGATGAGATAAGTTCATGGATAAAGAACAGCTGGCTGAAGCTAAACTCAAGCAAGGCAGAGGTAGTACTGGTGGCAAGAGGAATGGACTTTGGAGTTGCAGTCTCCTTTGGTTGAAGGATCACACCCACAATTTGTCAGTTCAATAAGTAGCTTAGGAGACTCTTAGTTTCTCACACTAAGCTCTCACAAAGAAAGCGTTACTCACAGATGCTGCTATCATCTCTGATTGGCTAGGGGAGGCTCTCCCATCCTGGTGAACAATGACATGGCCTCTGTTATTCATGCCTTCATTACCTCTTGACAGGACTGCAGCAACGTAGTATATCTGGGCGTGAAGCCCTCGGTGCTTCGGAAACTTCCATCTAGCACGGAATGCTACAGCACATCTCCTCAGCACCACTGGTGACTGGACACGTCAGACCTGTTTGCCACTCATTATGCAGGCTTCCCATAGAATAGTGAACCAAGTTCAAAGTCTTGGTCCTTATCTTTCAGGTGTTCAATGGCCTAGGACCATGGTATGTAAAATATCAGCTACAGTTCCAGGATGAAGATGTGGTTGATAGCTTCGATCCTCTGAGCCCAATGGAACTTTCCACAATAAGGGTAAAGCTCACCTGTATGGGAGACAGAACCTTGAGGCCCACCCAAACCTACGGAATCAATGCCTGCAGGAATTCAAGACTATCACAAACTTCCCCATCTTACACTCCAAGTGCACGGCACACATTTTTCCTTCACTTTCTCTAATGCAAATTGAAAAACACTCCACTGTACACAGTTCACCTGGGGAGAGAGTGAGAACATGACAGATGTTAGTTATGATGCTTAATGTAATAGTGGAAGATCCTCAGATACTATGGTTATGAGCTTGGTACAAAAACCTACACACAACTCTGGAGGATCTGTGGCACCCACTACCTCATTCCTATCCCTTCCAAGTTAATTCTGTGACAATTTGATTAATTGTATCCAACCCTCCCCATCAGAAAGGGCAGATATGTTGGATGCGAAAAAAGGAAGCATATGTGAGGACAGGCAACTGAAGAATCCTGGAGGAGTCCCCCATATAAAACAAGATTAAAATAATCCCTCCTTGAGTCAGCTGCCCAACTTTTGTTCAAGACGACACCAACTTTCCTCCCTATATATTGGCCATTAACCCCCCAACCAGTCATTAACTCCCCATGAAGTGACTTGCTCAACTGTTATTGCTATATTTAAAGTCCATACCTTTGTCTCTCTGTTCTACCCCGGTCTTGAAAACAGATGATGCAGTGCATATAAAAATTCCATTTGTAAATTAGTGACCAATACCGTAGCTATTAAGATTGCCTCAGTCAGCTAGGTCACTGTTTCATTCACCTTACAGCAGACTTTCTGTGGAACCTGTTTTACATTTAATTTGTTTGGTTTCTTGAGATCAGTTTTAAATAAACAGGTGTATATAACTTCCTGGTTTGAATTATTTCAGTAATTAAACAGCTATATAAATACAGAATAATAAAATCAATTGTTCCTTTACTAATATAGTGCTTCACAAACATTATATAATGATGAAAAGACGGTATATAAACTCACATGACATTTGCTACCAGTGTTAGAGAATGTATTAGTGAACATGTAACTAAACATTTCTAAACTGTAAAAGCAGGCTTTTACAGATTCAGACTAACACAGCTACCCCTCTGATACATTTCTAAACTGTTTTCACTAGCTTTGGGAGGTTCCTTTCCCTAAAGAAAAGTATTTTTCCCTAGAGTACATAGTTATATCGATATAGGTCTGTAATGTAGACCTGGCCTCAGAAACATGGAAAGGTGGGAAATGTACAGCCCATGCTACGGTAATTAGTAATGCAGCTCCAGAAAATCAGACAAAAGGGATGTTAATGTTACATGTCTTCTCCAAAGCTTGTAACATGTTCTTCAGCACAGGCAGTCTAAAGATAGCTCAGAAGCTCTTTACTGAATAATCAAGCCACGGACAAGACATGAATTAGGAGTGCGAAGGCTCTCCAAACATTTCAGAATCTTGGTCAAGCTAAGAGACTGGGAAAGCATTAGATGATCATAATGGACAAGTGAAATTGTAACCCAAAGCAAGATTTGTATAAATTCACATGTGCAAGAAAAAGAATTTCACCATTTAATAATTGAACTAATCATATAATGAACATCTCAAGTACCTCAAAAATTTACATGATGCTTAGAAATAGTAAACAATTTAGGTTGTGAATGTGAAGCTGTCATTTCTTTCTCACATGACAAAGTTATAAAAACATAAACATTTGTTCTGATAAAAAATCATAATCCTGTTTCCTGTTTGAGGTGAGCACCCTACACATGGCATTATTTATGGAACCGAAAATACCTGAAGGGTGTTTTAGAACTAGTCATACTCTTTGGGAGCAGACTACTTTGCTGCTCTGCAATAAACAAGCGAGTGGATAGACATAGGACTCCTGCTCTCTAGCAGGAAAGGCACCACACTGTGCTCTAACTGAAGAATAGTAGATTCTGGACTAGGAAAAAAGTCTAGTACTCTCTAGCTGATAGAATTCAGAGCATCAAGCAAGGGACGGCATACAAGACTGGCATACAAGACAAGCAGAAATTCACTCAACTCCCTCCTTCTGGCAAGAAGAGGTCATCTATTCCATAAAAAAAGCATAAAGAGAAAAAATAATGAAGCTTTGGACAAAGTTACAGCAATATAAGCAAGCTAAAATACATTCTTACTAAGAAGATTCAAGTTGGGAGCAATTTCTCTTTCTGCACTGAAGTGATAGCTACTTAAGATTAGTGAAACTTTAAAGCACTGACACCACATCAGGCTTAGCAAGTTTGACATTATTAACTATTTGTAGTGCACATTCAATGGTTTGTCTCCATTTCATAACAGCAGACAAGGACAGCCAAGCAACATTTGATTTCGGAATCCTCCATCACTGGATGAAACTTCCCACAACAGTGCCTTTTCTGTCCCTTACGATCACCTATTACTTTGCAGATATCTATCTAGAAACTGGGAATAACAAGTTAGAGAGCAAAAGTAACAGACAATGGGTGCCTCTGTACCTCCCATGTTATCTACAAGGACCACAGTTTGAGCTACATGGTGGAGATTCATGGTCACTGTTGTCTGAATGAAGCAGCTTAGACAGGCACTTCCACATTGACATGTTTTAGCTACTTCCAGATCTTCCCAGAGGTGAGAAGGAAGGAGATGACAACCATAAGGGATCCTGTTGAAAAAGATGAGTGTGTGAGAACATACCGCAACAGTAACCAATACCAGTCAAATTTAGTGATTGACACATGCATTGCTAGCAATTGTGCTACCAGATATCACTTTGTAAGAGGAAATAAATGTAAGTCTGAAAGAGTCTGTTCATCATCTACAATGCCAGACTAGCGTTCCAGCCAAGATGGAAGTAAACAAAGTACAGCCATGTTCCTGGTTGCTTTGTTAAGGATCAGGAACCTGGATCAAGACAGACACAGTGAAAGAGAGCCAGAGAGCCATGCTGGTTATAATAAAGCATTACAGTGTTAGGACAGATGCAGGGATAAAAAAAAAAAAAAAAAAAAAGGGGCAACAAGAATTTAGCCATCACACTATACATTTGCCTTTCCCCCACCCAACACTGGTGAGCAAGATCTCTGTATGATCCCTCCCTCCAATCCATTCATAATACATAAAATATATCAAAGCCTGTGACATAGAAGAGATAGTGATGTCAGATATTACTTATGCTGATAAGAGTAGGCAGGAAATAGTATAAATTAGATATTTATAAAAACTGCTTTGAAATAAACAAAATGGTAGTATGTCCTAGACATCTTAACTCAGCTTCTTGCTGACTTACTTATCTTCTCTGTCATGACACTCAAGAATCACTTCAGATCAAGACTAGAACCAAGAATTCTCCCTCATGCAGTTATTGTCTAAACAACCATAAGAGAGACTGCCTCCCAAATTAGTTTGCTGCCTTTGATCTGTTCCCAGTTCCCTCTAATTTGAGGAGTGAAACCACAGACAATCCAAATTCCTACTTTGCATATGGAAAACTACAATGCTACAAAGTATAAAAACATATCCCAAATATATTTTAGGGATTTTTGGGAAGGGTTCCTTCTGAAGCCTGGTCTACACTACTGGGGAAGATCAATCTAAGTTACGCAACTTCAGCTACGTGAATAATGTAGCTGAAGTTGATGTACTTAGATCTACTTACCACAGGTTCCGCACTATGCTATGTCAATGGGAGACGCTCTCCTGCTGACTCCTCTTGTGCTTCTCATTCAGCTGCAGTGCAGGAGTCCACGGGGCAGCAATCTGTGGTTGATTTAGCAGGTCTTCACTAGACCCACTAAATCGACCGCCATTACATAGATCCCCCAGTAAGTGTAGACAAACCCTCAATCTCCCCTCACCCTTGTAGTCAATTAGCAGCAGTGTATTAAAATGATTATGCTTGGCGTATTAACTAAAATAAACCTTCCTGAAATCTAACTGGCTAGTGTACTGGCATTAAATTCTCTAGAGATACACTACTAAAAAGGGAGCTGGTAGCAACCCCTGTATTTAGGATGCTTAGCACTTTTTTGAGAGCACTTTTAGCTTGTCACAAGTGTACTTTGTATTTGGAAGTGGGGGGAAAAAGGATTCACAAAGCTTCATCAGGACTGTATTGAGTAACTCACCTGCGAAGGGGAGGTCAGTGGCAGTGAGAATATAAACTAGATATGAGCTAGCCAGTAAATTCACATTATGAGAGTGCCCCAAATACCAGTAGGTACTTGTCCGGAAGTACAGGTTACAAGTAGACAGGACTTTACAGCTTATATTTTAGAGAGAGGACTGGAGAAACATTCCAGAATTTTGATAATCTATACTTCATTTACCTTTTCTTCTGTCTCAGGATCCTATATTACACCTTCCTCACACCTCTCCTAATCCCAGCCCCAGTTTCTTATGTAGCCCAGAAGCAGCAGGCTCTTATGTCTTGCAGCCTGGGACTTGTGCATTTTTCCTCTGCCTGTCTCCCCTAGCGGCTGTTACTGGGCATGGCAGCTCCACTCCTAACACAGGGGCTGGTTTCTATACAAACCAACAGGCAGTAACATTCAGGAGTTGCACATTGTAGTAGCCCCAGGGAGATGCAAATGACAGACACTGGCCTTGCAGGGAAGCTGCTTATTTCCTGCAAGTATAAGATGGTAATTACTTCTAGTTACTCAGAACAGGGTCTTTTCAAGTTAAAAGTGAAAAGCTCCACATCCTAATCCCTAAAGCCAGTGGTAAAGTAGATTGAGACCTCAATTGGAATGATGTAGCTACAGCTAGACATTTACCTTCCAAGCAGTCACCTCACATTTACCCAAACTCTTTCCAATACTGCTCAGATCTTCTCTAAAGCCCTGTCCACACCAAGAGCAGAACAATGTACAAATACATTGGCAGTTTCAGTGTGGAGGGGTTTCTTTTCCTTTTCAAAAACCAGCATGCTAGCAGAAAATGGCTACCCATTAGCAAATATTTAGCATGGTTTGTAATATGGGTGCATGAACACAAATTGAAAGCAGCCTCAAGCCATAGTGGATAGGACCCAAATACAGAATCATAGACTCCAAGATCCTCTAGTCTGACCTCCTGCACAATGCAGGCCACAGAATCTCACCCACCCAATCCTATATCAAACCTGTGTCTGAGCCACTGAAGTCCTCAAATCATGGTTTAAAGACTTTAAGGTGCAGAGACCCTTCCAGCAAGTGACCCGTGCCTCATGCTGCAGAGGAAGGTGAAAACCCCCCAGGGCTTCTGCCAATCTACCCTGAAGGAAAATTCCTTCCCGACCCCAACTATAGCGATCAGCTAAACCCTGAGCATGTGGGCAAGACTCACCAGCGATATACTCACATGACAAAACCCCACCACAATAGAAACCCTGCACTGGTAGTTTCAGAAGAGACCGATGTTCATGGAAACTGGTGTATTCTCATAACTTGAGAGAGCAGATGTTCGTTACTGAAATTATACCTGTTCTGTGGATAGAGGATTTCAGTCTACAGGTTTCACTCTGACCGCCCTTTCAAAAGCTTAAAGTTACAGTTAAAAATCTCAGATTCTCACCATTATTACACTGAGCCTTGAGAGATGAACTTACATTGAGTTTAAAGGAACTTTTCTGCTACCCTGTAATTTACTGTAACTGCACATGTTAGAAGTCAAAGTTAAACACTTGCCAGGTTGTTTATCATTCTTTTTCAAAGCTACAGGCCAATCATTCTATTCTTACCTGTAATTTACTGTTGCTCTTGCAGCAGATTCTAATAAAGTTAATGGTATTTTTAGCTGTATGCTGGGAACAAGAGGATTAGGCTGTTCAAAAGGGTTTCCAAAGAGATCTAACTTCTCAAGTGAGAGATTTCTGAAGTCACTAGGCAAAAAAGGAAGCTTATTACGGGCTGCTGACAGGAAGCGTAGTTGACTTAGCTGGCCCATCTTGAATGGCAACCTAATCAACTCATTATCATCAAGCTTTAAGTGAATGAGTTCTTGCAGCTGACAAAACTGAACTGGAAGTGCTTTGATTTTATTTTGGCTGAGGTCCAAAAACTGGAGAGACTTCTGAAGCGTGGAGTTGCACAGAGCTACGCAGAAGGACTCCAAGTGATTGTTGTGCAGATTAAGCTCCTGAAGGCTGACAAGGTCACCAATCGTTTCTGGCAGCTTTTTTATATGATTGTGGCTTAAATCTAGCGTTCGGAGTTTTTTCAGACAAAGCATTCGCATGTCAACTCGGGCGAGTTTGCAGTACGAGGCCTGCAGATGTTCGAGGGAGTAAGGGAAATTTTTGGTTAGCGGATAGTCTCTTCTCGACGTAATGATCATCTTCGTTTTAGGTTTTTCAACTTCTGAAGTCTTTGCTGGTACCAAAACTGAGAGCGGCAGTGCTTCAACATCGGTGCCTCGGTGAGCCAGCCTCACTGCTGCAAGGAAGCTCTTTAAATTGCTAGCATTTGCCTACAAAAGCAAAAACAGAATAACTAAACATTTCACTTTTAAACCTCCTGTACTTGTGCTAGCATTTTCTGAACTCTTTTGTACAGGAGAGTGTGACAAGTGACACTGAGTCAGCAGGGTAATGACAATGGCTGCAGGGAAAGAGAGACCTAATTCAGGCTTGTTTTGAACTCTCTAGTAATTGTATTTAAGTACCAATGATACAAAATTCAGTTAGAGATGTTACAACCTCTTCTAATCAATCAGAGCAAACAAAAATGCACTACATAGCTCAAAAAAAGAACAGAGTGCAAGAGTCTGAAGCTGAGAAGCTAGCACAGAATAAGGGTTGGAAAAGGAGGGCAGCAAGTCACAGCTGGAACAGGTTAACATGCCCATTTCTACAGACTACACACGGGGTGGAGGGGGAGGCAAAGCTTTAAGGCTATAAACAGTGTTTCTGATGGCCCCTAGGCAGAGGAAAAAAACAACAAAGGCATTCTGAGTGTGAGGCACAGTGGAAACTCTGGACTAACTGGTTTAACATCAGTAGAGCAAGTTCAGACGTTCTGACACAGAGAGGTTAACTGGTTGCCCATAGTCACACAGGAAGCCGCCCTACTTTTCTGAGGAAATTACCATCCTTGCTTTAGGTTGGGCCCAGAATTATGACAGTACCCCGACATATCACATGAATAGGTTTGAGGAATACCAGATGACTTGCATGTTGAGTAAAGATCTAGCACAGGGGTAGGCAACCTATGGCACGTGTGCCGAAGGAGGCACGCGAGCTGATTTTCAGTGGCACTCACACTGCTGAGTCCTAGCCACCGGTTCGGGGGCCTCTGTAGTTTAATTTAAGGTTCTTAAACGTTTTTAAAACCTTATTTACTTTACATATAACAATAGTTTAGTTATATATTATAAACTTATAGAAAGAGACCTTCTAAAAACATTAAAATGTATTACTGGCACACAAAACCTTAAATTAGAGTGAATAAATGAAGACATGGCACCCCACTTCTGAAAGGTTGCCGAACCCTGATCTAGCACAACTTTAATAGATTTAAAGGAGGGCTGTATTGGTACGGCTGAGGTTAAATAATATGGCATCACTTTCAAATGCCTCAGCTCTTTTGAAAGCTTCCCAGTACAGATCTAACCCAAACTACCTCTCACAGAAAAGTAACTGGCATGCAGTAAACAGCCGGATTAAGCTATTATGCACCTCAAAAAAACAAAAAGAAGCAGATGATGAGGTGTTCCCACAGACAACACGCACTTCTCTCTGTCTTGTGCTTCAGGACTGTGTGGAGACTTGGGAGATCTGTACTCTATTCTCAGCTCTGACAGTTTGTGAGCTTGGGCAAGTCACAGTCTATACGCTTCAGTTCTCCATCTGTAAAATGGAGGATAGTAATGCCTTTCTTCCACCCAAATGTCTGTTTAGATTGTAAATTCTGTAGGGGAGGGGACTGTCTCTTACGATGTGTCTGAAGTGCCCAGCACAATGAGGCCCTAATCCTGGGGGCTCTAGGTGCTACTGTCATACAGATAAGCTGTATTTTATTAAGATAGTAGTAAGGGTCAAATAAACAGGATTGCACTGCTAACAATATGACTGGTTTTCTTACTAAAACAACAAATATCTAATGTTAATTAACTCCCCATTCAATGTTAAAGGTGGCAAATCAAATCTGAACCTTAAAAAAAAATACCCTCTCGATCTTTGGGGAAGTGGGTAGATTTGTTGTGACTATACACCAGAGAACAAAAGTTACAGGTAAGTGGATATCACAGCAGATCCCAACTCTTGGAAACTAAGAAGCTCTTGGTTGCCAGAGGCTGAAGTTAAAACATTCTGCAACTTCAAGATTACAATACCTTGTCTTTTGGTATCTCAAAAAGAAAATCCCTCCACATTATCTAAGCAAAGTTAGTATTATACCTCTAACAAGAACAAGTTGAGGAGAAAACCCACAAAGACGTGCCCATGCAAATAAAACAGGTAAATAGTTACTCTCAGAAGCACTTCGGAAATGACCCTGTGATAGTAATAAGTAAAACTGGAATCAAAATATCAGATCCCCAGCAATAAAAAAGGATATTGTAGAAGCATAGTAAGCAGTCTGTGCTGCTGCCCTACAAATCTCCCGGACCGGAACTGATCTGAAGCTGGCTATGTAAGTAGACATTTCTTGGACCTAATGGATCTTAATGTGATATTGCTGGTGCAGGCCTGCTAAAGGAAAATAAGACAGTTGATTGTAGCATGATCTTTTGCTCCAGGATTATAAAATAAAGCACTGGATGGATGTTCTAAAGATCTTTAGTCTGCTCCAGAGAAACTAGGAACCTCTCTACAACAAGGTTATGAAGGAGAACATTACCAGAAAGGATATGAAAAAAATTATTGGCAGGGAGATTGACTAATTAAGCTGAAATTCTCACTTTTGGGAAGAGAATAGGATGAATCCCCTCAGGGAAGACAGTGCCTTCTGCCCCCTTCAGGCTATGAGGGGCCAAGTCTTGCGCTGCAGTCCCACATCCTGCTTAGCAGCACAGAGCAGGGAGGCAGGTTCTGGGAGCCCAGCCCAAGGGTGCTGGGTTTGGGCAGATTCCTCCCTCTGTAGGCACAGGACTGTGTTTTGCTTGGGACATTCAACAATCACTCCCCACTTCCTTGCCATAACAAATAAAAATGTGCCAGCTCCATCACTAACCTGTCTCCTCACCTCCAGGAGCACTCCTGGACAAGGCTGCTGTTGAGCCTCTGTCAGGTCTTTTTCTACACACCATACAGAGGTTTGTCTCCTCCAGGAAAGTGGGGGACGTGGCAGATGTTCCCAGCCCAAGAAGCTGGTGGGCTTGGACCAGGCTCCAGTCAGAGACAAGAATATCCCTGTAGGACTGCAGTCCATGAACCAGGGATGCAGAGCAGGTTTGCCAAGGGGTCCATCATAATATGAAAATTGTTAACTGAGGGGACGGGAAAATCATACTCTGGCACTGACACCAGGGGAAGAACGTTGTTGAGGAATACATTCCTACTCAGGAGATCCAAGTCACCAGGATTCACTGGAACTAAGAAACCAATGATGAAGGCTGTAGTCTGGGATGTAGCTGACAAAGGAAAATGCAAAGCCAGAGCACCACTAATTCTTAAAGAATTTAGAGTGGATGTGTTCCTAGATCCTGAAGCTCATTCTGGAACCTGAAGTCATGGTCATCAGGAAATCTGAACTCAAGATTACAGTGGCTCAGAAGGAGGTTGCATCAGTTCTGTGAAATGTCCACATTCATATCCAATGAAACATGGAGCTTTTTAACAAGAGGTTTTAAATGTAATAAGCAGCTCGTGATTTACCTTCAGCTGCTTCATGGAATGCTGAAGTTAGCAACTAAATAAACTCTACGTGGATACTGTAACCTAGACTGACAGATGAAGTCAGTCGAGTAGTTTTCCTGTAGATATGTAATGAAATCCAAATGGGTCTTTAAGCTGCGCACATTTTCCACTTCAATGTGTATACCTCTTGTAAATCCCTGAGCTGCTAGCAGGCCTTCAGCTTTTTGCTCAGAAACAAACCTTTGGATTTGTACCATTTCAGAATCAATACCGAGAGAGAAGGATCTTCAATCAGGATGCAAAGAATACTCCTCGGGGCATTCTGTGCCAAAAAATTAAAAATTCTTCAAATTTTATTTGTCAAAATAACACTACATAATCATGCGAGTTTCAATTATTCTGGTAATTTATTTCAGCATACCCCTAAGCAAGTATGTCTGCAACAATACAGATACACAAAAATTCCCCAGGGAGTAAAGCTTTAAAGAAACTCCTATGACAACCCAGTTTGTGTTTCTTTACCCCCTCCCAAGCTCACCTGCAGGGCCCCCCCCAGGCAATAGACCCGAACCACCTCCTCTCCAGAGTCCAACCATGGGGCTCCCCCAGCCCAAATACCTGCAACCCCTCCCTCACAGAGCCCAGCTGCAGGGCCCCACCTTGCCCAGACAACCATCCCTGTCCTGCCTCTCCCCCCTCAGAACCTAGGAATCTAGAGGGAGAAATAGCCTGAAACTTGGTCCCAGGCTTGCACAGCTTCTTGCATGCTGCCTTCTCCTTCCCTCAGGGGATGCTGGGAACAGCAGCTGCCAGGAACCCTCTAGCTCTGTGGTTCTCAAACTGTGGGTTGAGACCCCATTTTAATGGGGTCGCCAAGGCTGGCTTAGACTTGCTGGGGCCCAGGGTCAAAGCCTAAGCCCGAGGGCTTCAGCCCTGGGTGGCGGGGCTAGGGTTACAGGCCACCTGCCTAGGGCTGTAGCCCTTGGGCTTTGGCTTTGGCTCTGGCTCCCAGGCCCGGGGTCCTAGGGCTAGGGCTTTGCCCCTGCCCGGCTCAGGTTTTGGTCCCCCCTCCTGGGATCCTGTAATAATTTTTGTTGTCAGAAGGGGGTCGCAGTGCAATGAAGTTTGAGAACCCCTGCTCTAGCTCCCCCTCCCTCCTCCCAGCAGTGTCTTCTATCTGCAATCTGGGCTCTGCGGAGTTCAATGGCCCCTAGGGGCGGCTGGCAGCACTGCAGCCCATTTCTGTGGGAGAAAGGAAATTCTGCATGCATGTTAATTTCTGCAAAATTCTGTATTGCGCAGTGGTGCAGAACTCCCCCAGGAGTAAAAGCAGCACACTGGTTCTAAATGATCTTATGTGACAAAACGTTAATTGCAATTGAATCAGGTATTACTAATTGTCTGTGTGAATCAGGGCCACCTATTGGCAATACCAGGTCACTGAAAGCTCTTATGGTATATAGGATCACCCTAATCGCCAAAATATTTAAGTGAAGTGATTATTCAGAGACCTTAAGTCCCTTAAATGGGTAGCCACTGTGTGTGAGCTTTCCTCCGACAGAGGATGCAGCCATCATTATTGCAGTTTTGAATTAGAAGAGTTTGCAAGTCCTGACCCTACTGCAGATTTTCCCTAGATCAACACACAAACTGTGCATCTGAGGGGTCAGTTATCAGAATGCAGAGCAAGCGTGTGTTTTATCACCACTGCATCTAACACATTCCATCAGTTACACAAACATAGCTCAATCATCAGGCCAAATACTCTCAGCATCAACCTTCCGGAAACTTGCGGGCTCAGAACAATCCTCTCTGCTACATCCATGTATTGTGGATCCCCTCTTGGTAAAGAAATTCTTGTAACTATTTATATCTAGCAGGGCTCCTGTGAACTCTGGTTATCCTTGCGAAACAATCTAAGACTGAACAGTTTAATCTGAACTCTAACTCCAGTACGACAGTGGTAGGACAAGTATCAGGAGGTAGCTGTGTTAGTCTGTATCCACAAAAACAACAAGGAGTCCAGTGGCACCTTAAAGACTAAGATTTATTTGGGCATAAGCTTTCGTCGGTAGAAAAAACTCACTTTTTCAGATGGTAGGACAGGCAGGCGCCATCCAATGGCTTGTGAAGTCACATCAGATTACTCAGTCATCCTGACAGGGAAATCATGAATTCCTACCAACCAGTCAAACAGCACAGCCACAAGCAAGATTACCAAAACAACCACTTTTAGAGAAACATCTTTATCCTCCTGACAACTGGAAAGGAGCTACATGCTCTACTAATGTCAGAAACAGACTTCAATCCTAACGTAAATAACTGTTGGTCTTATAAAGGAGGAAGGTGAGACAGGACAGAGTCTGCCCTAAAATGAACAGAATTACATAGTTTTAAATTAAAGCATCATTTTAATTAAATTTAAAGCATATAATTTTTCAAAAAAATTTTGTATCCACCAAACTGAAGTGCTAAGATTTTGAACAGTTTCGGAAGAAAGTGGAGGCACAAAGTCCTCAGATACCAAGGTGATGAGCGCTGTATAAATGGACAGGCAGGCAAGGAGGTTGGGGGGGGTAGAACTGGTAGGTGAGAAATTCTCTGCCCCCATAAGGAAAACCATTTTCAGGGGCTGGATGTGCTGGTTCAATGGGTTCTTCCCAGAACCTCCAGTTCTCAGGAGCTTACTGCTGGAATCCATTAAACAGATAACATCCTTGCAATAAACATTTATCAAGTGTTGCCAGTATTGCTTCTAAGGTTTCATCTTTTTTATAAGTCTACCGAAGCTATTTTTCTGTTCACAAGGACCATAAGCTGTTATTAAATTTAATTCTTTGAACAACTTTTCTTCAAAAGGTAGAATATATTTTCCTCATAGTACCTACATTTCCTTCTTAGCATAAATCCCAAAACTGACTTCATTTAGATTAGAGATTCAGGAACACAGCACAAAAGCGAAAGGGCATAGGGAAATAGTGCAGCTTCCTAAACAAAAGGGTGAACAATCTACTTTTCCTTTAGCCACACAACTCAATCTTGAGATTTTAGAAAAATAATCCTAGAAAGGTTAGAGGTTTTCCTAAATTCTGCATCAGTTCTAGACAGGCAGTTCTGCCAAGGACTGGCATTAACTGAGCAATAAAAGACAGCAAGTGTATTGCTGGCACATTAACAGAGCCCTCTAATTTTGCAGCACAAGCTGAATAATCATTTTAACAGTGCATTATTGGTACATGAATACAAGCACTGAAACAATTTTAAGGAAAATCCATGTAGTAATTTTGTTTTGGAAAAGAGACAAGATAACGTGGGAGGAGTAACAGAGGACTGACTAGACGAAAAAGATAGATAAGGATGCTGCTTTTTAAAAGGAAATAGGAGAGAAAAAACACTAGACAAATGAGAAAACTGAGTGGCAGAGATAGAACAGCGGGGATATGGAAAAACAAAGGAAAGAAAGTTAATATATCAAAGCAAAAGCAGCAGGGATCAGCTTTGTCTGCAAAATGAGGGGACAACCCAAAGATCCCTCCCCATTTTAAAATATATAAAACAAGTCAATTATATTTTTATATATACAGACCACATATCCAAAGGCTATTCCTTTGGGGCTAGTTAAGTTTGTGGGCCCCCAAAATAATTGTCTGGCAGGCCCAAACTGCTAAGACTAACACTGAGTATAGCCTAGCTTTTCCTTTAAAAATATTAGGGAAAATTGCTCAGGTATTTGCATTGTGACTTCTCATTCACTCTGAATAGAGAGATGCCTTATATAAAGGCAGACAGAGAAGCAGATGATGTCCTGTCAAACTTCCGGGCTTGAGCATTTATACTCTATATGACATCATTACAGTATACTTTTATTTCTACACAGCAGACTTCTTACAGATCACCCCAGAATACTTTCTGGTCCAGATATTTGCTTTGGACCACAAACCATTAAAGTCATGCACCCAAATATGCACAGGCACATAGGTTATGGAGCACTTAACTGTGGAAACCTAGCTAAGGCTGGTGTAGTGCCAGTGCCATGAACTCCTACACAAGGCATCCAGTTCTAACACCAGATTGAGACCTCACACTATATGCACCAGTAGGTGCTGGGAACGCTTCAGAGTCAGAATGCACGTCGGGTAAGAAAACACCTCAAGGACGTTTTATATGCCAACTTTTCTGGGGCTTGACGTGTTTACTAGCTACAGAAAGAGCAACATTCAGCACCACAGAAAAACGGGCAGGGGCTCCCAGTGAACCACCCACATAAAATAAAGAAAGCCGGACAGAAAGCTAGTCCACTATCAGTTCTCTACCTTGCTGAGACAGACATCCACTGCAGGTTCTTTCAGACGAACAGTAGCTTTCCCCTCCTCCACAAATTTGGTGAAGAACTGCTCAACGTTCTCCTTTAACTGTTTGAAAGAAAGGGGGGAAAAGTGGAGAGCTTGAGTGTAAAGTCTTCCCAAGAAATCAGGGGGTATTATTTAATTTTGGTTAAACAACAGTAACAGTCTTACTGTTAAATCATGCCTTTCATATATTATGTAAAAGCACTTTTCAAGATATGGTTTAAAATTATAAATTAGGCTTAATAACTCAATTCCTGGAATAGTACTAAGTACACAATTTCTTTTTTTTAAATTGTTTCTTTATCTAGTAAGTTGTAACAGGTTTACAAATCCTTACCATGTAAATAACAGAGATAGAACAATCACTTACAACAGTGACCTTTCATTTAGAGAAACATTATGCAGTAACAATAATCACAACTCCCTATTTAAGAAGGTACTACCATATTACAGAATGAGCATATTTACACATCCCATGACATGTCATTTCTAGTCATGTCACAAGGGGGATGTTATGGTGGGTGTCTGCTACAGACCACCAGACCAGAAAGAAGAGGTTGATGAGGCTTTTTACAGACAACTAGCAGAAGTCTGTAGATCACAGGCCCTGGTTCTCATGGGAGATTTCAATTATCCTGATATCTGCTGGGAGAGAAATACAGCAGTGCACAGGCAATCCAGGAAGTTTTTGGAGATCGCTGAGGACAACTTCCTGGTACAAATGCTGGGGGAACCAACGAGGGGCCTTGCGCCTCTCGAC